>NC_132890.1:30659711-30719711 GCF_030463535.1 Salminus brasiliensis
GAGCTGCAGCTCCCGTCGCCCCGGGCTTCGGTGGCTCGGAGATGGGACGCGCGGCTGCTGCAGGACTGGCGGCAGCGAGGCCAACGGACTGCACGGGCTTCATCACCGCCTGCACCTGTACGCCTTCCCCGCGCTGGAAGACTCCCAGCACGTGCACGGTGGCGGAGATGCGGATGCCAGCGCCCCGGGGCAGAAGCTGAAACTGCCCTACCAGGTGACCCCGAGCAGGGAGTGTGGACCGAGCCAGGCGGAGGAGGAGGCTCGAGGCCCTCACGCTGGAGCTCGAGAGAGAGCTCGAGATGCACATGAAGAAAGAGTATTTCGGTGAGTAGCAGGGTTGAGCAAAACCGTGCGAAGAAAATCAGACATGCAGTAAAATCCAATCACTGAATCCTGTAACATGCCTGATTTAACTGTGATACTCTGTGATTACACATTTGCATCACATCTCATCACATCTGAGTTAGAGCTACAGGTTAATCATGCGGTTGTAGTTGAGTGTAGAGCTACAGGTTAATCGTGCGGTTGTATTTGAGTTAGAGCTACAGGTTAATCATGCGGTTGTAGTTGAGTTAGAGCTACAGGTTAATCATGCGGTTGTAGTTAGAGTTAGAGCTACAGGTTAATCATGCGGTTGTAGTTGAGTTAGAGCTACAGGTTAACCATGCGGTTGTAGTTGAGTTAGAGCTACAGGTTAATCATGCGGTTGTAGTTGAGTTAGAGCTACAGGTTAACCATGCGGTTGTAGTTGAGTTAGAGCTACAGGTTAATCATGCGGTTGTAGTTGAGTTAGAGCTACAGGTTAATCATGCGGTTGTAGTTGAGTTAGAGCTACAGGTTAATCATGCGGTTGTAGTTGAGTTAGAGCTACAGGTCAATCATGCGGTTGTATTTGAGTTAGAGCTACAGGTTAATCATGCGGTTGTAGTTGAGTTAGAGCTACAGGTTAATCATGCGGTTGTAGTTGAGTTAGAGCTACAGGTTAACCATGCGGTTGTAGTTGAGTTAGAGCTACAGGTTAACCATGCGGTTGTAGTTGAGTTAGAGCTACAGGTTAATCGTGCGGTTGTAGTTGAGTTAGAGCTACAGGTTAGTCATGCGGTTGTAGTTGAGTTAGAGCTACAGGTTAATTATGCTGTTGTAGTTGAGTTAGAGCTACAGGGTTAATTATGCTGTTGTAGTTGAGTTAGAGCTACAGGTTAATTATGCTGTTGTAGTTGAGTTAGAGCTACAGGTTAATTATGCTGTTGTAGTTGAGTTAGAGCTACAGGTTAATCATGCAGGTTGTAGTTGAGTTAGAGCTACAGGTTAATCATGCAGGTTGTAGTTGAGTTAGAGCTACAGGTTAATTATGCTGTTGTAGTTGAGTTAGAGCTACAGGGTTAATTATGCTGTTGTAGTTGAGTTAGAGCTACAGGTTAATCATGCAGGTTGTAGTTGAGTTAGAGCTACAGGTCAATCATGCGGTTGTATTTGAGTTAGAGCTACAGGTTAGTCATGCGGTTGTATTTGAGTTAGAGCTACAGGTTAGTCATGCGGTTGTAGTTGAGTTAGAGCTACAGGTCAGTCATGCGGTTGTATTTGAGTTAGAGCTACAGGTCAATCATGCGGTTGTATTTGAGTTAGAGCTACAGGTTAATCATGCGGTTGTATTTGAGTTAGAGCTACAGGTTAATCATGCGGTTGTAGTTGAGTTAGAGCTACAGGTCAATCATGCGGTTGTAGTTGAGTTAGAGCTACAGGTCAATCATGCGGTTGTAGTTGAGTTAGAGCTACAGGTCAATCATGCGGTTGTATTTGAGTTAGCGCTACAGGTCAATCATGCGGTTGTAGTTGAGTTAGAGCTACAGGTCAATCATGCGGTTGTAGTTGAGTTAGAGCTACAGGTCAATCATGCGGTTGTATTTGAGTTAGAGCTACAGGTTAATTATGCGGTTGTATTTGAGTTAGAGCTACAGGTTAGTCATGCGGTTGTATTTGAGTTAGAGCTACAGGTTAGTCATGTGGTTGTAGTTGAGTTAGAGCTACAGGTCAATCATGCGGTTGTAGTTGAGTTAGAGCTACAGGTCAATCATGCGGTTGTAGTTGAGTTAGAGCTACAGGTCAATCATGCGGTTGTATTTGAGTTAGAGCTACAGGTTAATTATGCGGTTGTAGTTGAGTTAGAGCTACAGGTTAATTATGCGGTTGTAGTTGAGTTAGAGCTACAGGTTAATCATGCGGTTGTAGTTGAGTTAGAGCTACAGGTCAATCATGCGGTTGTAGTTGAGTTAGAGCTACAGGTCAATCATGCGGTTGTAGTTGAGTTAGAGCTACAGGTTAATTATGCGGTTGTAGTGGAGTTAGAGCTACAGGTTAGTCATGCGGTTGTAGTTGAGTTAGAGCTACAGGTTAGTCATGCGGTTGTAGTTGAGTTAGAGCTACAGGTTAATCATGCGGTTGTAGTTGAGTTAGAGCTACAGGTTAACCATGCGGTTGTAGTTGAGTTAGAGCTACAGGTTAATCATGCGGTTGTAGTTGAGTTAGAGCTACAGGTTAATCATGCGGTTGTAGTTGAGTTAGAGCTACAGGTTAATCATGCGGTTGTAGTTGAGTTAGAGCTAACAGGTCAATCATGCAGGTTGTATTTGAGTTAGAGCTACAGGTTAATCATGCGGTTGTATTTGAGTTAGAGCTACGGGTTAATCATGCGGTTGTATTTGAGTTAGAGCTTACGGGTTAATCATGCGGTTGTATTTGAGTTAGAGCTACGGGTTAATCATGCGGTTGTAGTTGAGTTAGAGCTACGGTTAATCATGCGGTTGTAGTTGAGTTAGAGCTACGGGTTAATCATGCGGTTGTAGTTGAGTTAGAGCTACGGGTTAATCATGCGGTTGTATTTGAGTTAGAGCTACGGGTCAATCATGCAGGTTGTATTTGAGTTAGAGCTACAGGTTAATCATGCGGTTGTATTTTGAGTTAGAGCTACAGGTTAATCATGCGGTTGTATTTGAGTTAGAGCTACAGGTCAATCATGCGGTTGTAGTTGAGTTAGAGCTACAGGTCAATCATGCGGTTGTATTTGAGTTAGAGCTACAGGTCAATCATGCAGGTTGTATTTGAGTTAGAGCTACAGGTCAATCATGCAGGTTGTAGTTGAGTTAGAGCTACAGGTCAATCATGCAGGTTGTAGTTGAGTTAGAGCTACAGGTCAATCATGCAGGTTGTAGTTGAGTTAGAGCTACAGGTCAATCATGCAGGTTGTAGTTGAGTTAGAGCTACGGGTCAATCATGCAGGTTGTATTTGAGTTAGAGCTACAGGTTAATCATGCGGTTGTATTTGAGTTAGAGCTACAGGTCAATCATGCGGTTGTATTTGAGTTAGAGCTACAGGTCAATCATGCGGTTGTAGTTGAGTTAGAGCTACAGGTCAATCATGCGGTTGTATTTGAGTTAGAGCTACAGGTCAATCATGCAGGTTGTATTTGAGTTAGAGCTACAGGTCAATCATGCAGGTTGTAGTTGAGTTAGAGCTACAGGTCAATCATGCAGGTTGTAGTTGAGTTAGAGCTACAGGTCAATCATGCAGGTTGTAGTTGAGTTAGAGCTACAGGTCAATCATGCAGGTTGTATTTGAGTTAGAGCTACAGGTCAGTCATGCGGTTGTAGTTGAGTTAGAGCTACAGGTCAATCATGCAGGTTGTAGTTGAGTTAGAGCTACAGGTCAATCATGCAGGTTGTAGTTGAGTTAGAGCTACAGGTCAATCATGCAGGTTGTAGTTGAGTTAGAGCTACAGGTTAATCATGCGGTTGTATTTGAGTTAGAGCTACAGGTTAGTCATGCGGTTGTATTTGAGTTAGAGCTACAGGTTAGTCATGCGGTTGTAGTTGAGTTAGAGCTACAGGTTAATCATGCGGTTGTAGTTGAGTTAGAGCTACAGGTTAATCATGCGGTTGTAGTTGAGTTAGAGCTACAGGTCAATCATGCAGGTTGTAGTTGAGTTAGAGCTACAGGTTAATCATGCGGTTGTATTTGAGTTAGAGCTACAGGTTAGTCATGCGGTTGTAGTTGAGTTAGAGCTACAGGTTAGTCATGCGGTTGTAGTTGAGTTAGAGCTACAGGTTAATCATGCGGTTGTAGTTGAGTTAGAGCTACAGGTTAATCATGCGGTTGTAGTTGAGTTAGAGCTACAGGTTAATTATGCAGTTGTATTTGAGTTAGAGCTACAGGTTAGGTAGTATCTGAGTTTATTAACAGGTTATTAGAGTTTACTGGTTAGTCATGCAGTTGTGTTTGAGTTTACTCTCAGTTTATGTGAGGTTACAGTTTAGCAATACAGTTGTATTTGAGTTTTAACAGGTTATTAGAGTTTACAAGTTAGTCAAGAAGTTTGAGTCATGTTTGAGTTTAATGACATGTTGTTATATTGTAATTGTATTTGAGGTTATTAACATGGTATTAAATTTTACAGGTTAGTAGTGCAGATATATTTGACTTTACTTACAGATTATTTGCAGGTTTACTTGTGTAGTTGTATTTGAGTCTGAATACAACGTTCTGTCCTGATGTTTGAACGTTTCGTTCTGGCTGTAGAAGTGTGCTACAGGCGTCTGTGTGCCCAATGTCCGCATTATGCTTTTATAAATAATTTACAAAATTACACAAATGCTTTGTCCAGTTCTGATCCTGTTTTTTATTTGTAAGATCTCATAGCAGGAAAAGGCTTGGCAAGCTTAAATGAAGCACAGAACCAGAGGTCGGAAATTGGACTGGTGCATATATTGGGTGTTTAGTCATGCAGCTGTATTACGCCCTGCAGGTCTCCAACAAAACTTTTGGGATGCTCCCAGAAAAAGGCACTTTATAATAACACTCCAGTGGAGCTCATTTGTTTGGGAATTAAGTGGATCAGGCCATTGAACTGTTTGCAGTGTAGGAGTAGTTTGGGAGATTTTTCTTGATTACTGGGTTTGTGTGTTATTTTCGAGCAGGTTGGTCAGGATGGAGTTTACAGTGTGTATTGAAACAAAGCTCTGTTTTGTGCGTCTTAATGGGTGGATCTGAGTCATAAAACCAGGTGGGGTAATTTCCGGCATTAAGCCCAGTTTGGGACCAAGGTGTATTGTTCATGGTGACTCTCCATTGTAAATGCTTTCAAGCTTAATCTTGGTCTGGGAAACTAAACCACCAAACAGGTGGATATTGTTTATTATTTTAGAGTTTTAGTGCTGAGTGAGAGAGTATAGGCTTGTCTAGGTAAAAAAAAAAAACAGAGCAAAACAGTGTTGAGTGAGCGTGTTTGTACTGAGCTATTTGAATCATGGGAGTTTCCAGACCTTAGCCCACCTGAGGGCAGCCTGCCAGAGTGATGTCTTTCTCAGAAGAAAACCACCTCTCTCCCTTTGCTAATACTAATGCTGGTTATTCATTGCTTAATGTGTTATGTTTTCAATGGCAGATTGGGGCAGATCCAATGGAATTCCAACCAACACTAGATGTCCAAAAGTCTGTAGACACCCATACATTCATCATGTTTGCTGACATCAAGGGAATTCATTGAGTATTTGCCCCACGTTCCATTGCTCCACAGCCCAGTTTTGTTACAACTGCAGCAATACTGTATATAAAAACCATAAGCGGCTTGTGTGTTACCCCACCTTCTGACACAGTTTAAAAACAAACCTGTGTGTGTTGTGTTGTGTTGTGTTTCCTGTAGCGGCTGACAGAGACTAACTGGAGCATTAACTGAATGCTCTGGCCCGTTTTGCGTGCGTAACCAGCTGATTGCTGATTGGTTATGGTCACACCAGGCCACGGCAGCAGGGGCACTGACCAATCACAGCAGAAACGGCTGGCATCCCGCTTGGCATGTCTGAAAAGGGCCATGGCTCTCAGTAGACAACACCCTCCCCACCACCACACCCCCGTTAATGAGGTGGCTTGTCTGTTTTGGAGAGCGTATTTTAGTTTTACTTCTTCAGAATGCCTGCAGCATTAATGTATACTGTGGACTGGTTTTGCATTTAACCCTTAAAAGCCATGAAAACCACTGCAAATGCTGCTGCATTGGTCGAATTCATTTTTTTGATTTATTTGATTTTATTATTATTTAATGTATTGAGTCATGATTAAAGATCTCCTCCTTTCCTTATTAACCCAAATGTGGTTTGTTAGAGACCATAAAACTAAATGGTGAGTTTTTTATGGGGATGCACACAGATACTTCATTAACAGTATTTAAATACTGAAATCCTTATTTGGGTCCCCTTTACATTTTAAAAATATGTGCCTATTCCTTGCTAATAGAAGTTTGTAATAACACTTTCGACCCGCAAGCAGGCCATAGCCTTTTTAAGGGTTTAAGGGGGTTACATGAGTGCCATTAAAAGGCAGTATAAGTACAGCTGGCTCACTTTATTGCTTAGCTAGGTCCAGAAATAGTGTCAAAATTTCTTAGACTTCTCTGTCCACTAAAGCCCTGTAGAAGATGACAAGTCCTCATCGACATCCTGTGTTAGCATTGGTTTGCTCTGAGGCAGCCTTTATTCCTCATACACTGGCTTTAGGTTTATAAAATCAGCCTTGAATCATTTTTGATGAATAATTAACTGCCAAATACATGAATCATGCAGATTAGATGAGTTTGGAATTGTGGGATTCTTAATGTATCTTTCTAATGTGGACTTGCAGCCGTGAAAGTTGATCTTCCATGTTCAGATTACGTTGGGTTGGGATTGGGATTACATTGGGGTCCAAGCACTGCTCGCCATTATGAAGGTAGTAGAGCACAAATCTTAATTACGTTTGCATAATTGCATAATTTGCTTTCAGTTAACTAAATAATTTATCAGCCATTACTCCTTTATTTTAGTCTCTGCATCTGAGTTTTCATGTACCAGTTGTTCAAGGCCTAATTGTTTAAAGTTCAACAATAGTGAATTCTCCACTTGTGCGAATTAACTTAGTGAGTATGAATCTAAATATCAATATAATTAATATAAGCATATATAAATTAATATACCTTTAAATCAGTTATCTCCAGCAATCACTTCAAAATCTAAGAGTTAAAAGAGACTTTCAGCATCCTAGTGCTTCCAGCAGCAGCACCCTGGAGCTGTTAGGGTGTGCATCAGAGTGTGTATCTGCTACAGTATGTGTATTAGAGCATGCATCTGCCAGAGTGTGTGCATTTCCAAACTGCAGCAGCAGCAGTGCTCTCAGGAACGACGCAAATGAGTGTTTTCTTTCTGAGGGAAATCCTAATTTCTGGGTTTTGGTTGTGGTGTTTCCGCAGACATGCTCTCTCTCACACACAAGCAAACACACACACACACACACACACTGTCATTCACACGATTACTCAATTAGTCACTCACATACACATTCGCACACACATGCACTGCGTCTTCCTCATCCTTTCTTTTAGTCAGACAAACACACACCCCCTCACTCTTTGCCTGTTGCAGTAAAAGGCTAAATAAAGGCTCTGCTGTTCCCAGCTGATGTAGTGATGCTGCTGTTTAGGCTGTTGGCTGGAGCAGATGGGGTTAACAGTTATGTAAGAGCTGTTCCTTACCAGAATGTCAGGACCAGACTCTTTCATACCATGACCATCAAACTCGTCGGATTATCGCTATCGGCAGATAATTGTTAAGATTGATTAGATTTGGTCAGTATTTCAAAAAGATATCTGATCATGCATTTATTGAAGAATAAGAATATCATTTTCATTTAATTTGAAACCCTAGAAAAACACATATACTGACATCAGCTTTTGTAATGACAGATATGTACATGAAAAACACTGTCTATCAGCATTGACCCAGATTTACAAAATGGTGCATACATAATTTATTTATTTATTTACTTACTTAGTCATAGGGATGTGCATTAATACTTAAAGTACTTGATAACTGTTTGAGGCAACAGTATTTTGATACTGAAATTGCTGTTTGGGTATTTAGTCACACTGCATTAAACTCAGGACTGAAATGTGACGGGATTTGCCATATTTGCGAGTAAGTGGGATTATTGCTGTTACTAATTAATGCACTGATCTGATCCCCAGTAATTTCACAGCCATCCATGAACAGAAGTCCAAGGGCCCAATTTTAAGGATCTCTTGGAGAGGCGTCAACCGTGCACCACTCAGTGTGTCTTTGCTATCATTATAGTGACGGGGAAAGTATGCCTTGCGTGGCTCGAAACGGGCAACAGGCATGTACTAAGTCTCTTAATTAATCATGGGTGTGTTTTGGGAGTAACATGCAATAAACCAATCAGCGTATCCCTCGCCATTCCCTTTAAGAGCCAGGTGCAGTCTGATTTTGGCGGATTGCTATTACAATGGCGCAAAGTGGGGGTGTATGTGTGTTGGGCTAAACGTGCCTGCGTTGACAGTTTACTGCCAAGATAGCAACAAACCTCTGACTGTTGACGTCTGCCTAGGCTGTTTTCAGTCAGTGGCGCACCTGTGTTTTCCGTTGCCAAGATCCAGACACCAGAAATGTACCGGATCACATCTAATTTCGAGACCACCACGCCCATCGGCGTAGATATATTCACAAGCATTATTGCTATTTAAAAGGAGCCTGGTGTAAAATAAGGCCTCAAGTGTTTCTGGGTGGGTTGGATGGCCCTCCCTCTCCCCCATGACTCGACACAATGCACTGGCATCTCTTAGCTGATGTAGCAGAACTGGAAATTATCAGCAAATATCAACATTTCCCAGAATGTACATCCCTGGTTAGTTAATTGGGAAGTTGTTGAGTAAAGTACAACTGTCTGTGTGTGTGTGTGTTCGCTTTCTGGTCAGTGGAGTAGGCTTGCTTTTAGAGCGTACATGCAGTCTTCCTTTTTTATGTGTAAGAGAGAACCCACTCTGTTACCGTGACAACGCCTCCCCTAAAATTGATAGGATCTCACTAGGCATTTTGCTCTGTAGCTCTGTTTCTCTGTCTCTCTGTCTGTCTGTCGCTCTCTCTCTCTCTCTCGCTCTCTGTCTCTCTTTGGCACCCACCCCCTCCTCTTTTTTCTCTCACTTTACCTGACACCAGACTCTTGGCTCACGACGCTGGCTCAGCCTCCAGACGCAACCAGTGGGGGTAAAGTCTGATCATCTGCTTAGAATGATAATGAACGCACACACACTTGGGCATTGCTGTGGTTATGTTGGGCCGTGTCATTGTTGATACGCATACATGTAGCCCCAGGCTCTCCTTTCCTGTGGGTAAATAAAAGCAGGTCGTGCTTTCTTGCCCCGAGGATAAAGTAACACTGTTGTTAAAAAGCTTGAACAGAACGTGATACACTGAAAAACATAATGCATTGAAATTCATTCAAATGTGTTTATAATTTCCTCATAAATAACATATTCACTATCAAAAAATAAAATCAAAAAGTCTTAATTGCCAGAGTTCCAATCCAGTGACTTTGTAATGAGCTGAAGTGGTGTTTGTGGTTCAGAGCTGACCATCCACCATCAGTTTCTGAGGCTGTATTCAATTAAATCTCCCAGCAATCTACCCACTGGAATATCAGGTGTAGACCGCCATGCATCACATTGTCCACATTTGATCAGATCACGTGAGATGAAGGTTAATAGTGAGCAACGACAGAGCCAGAGAGTCTGGTAGGTTTCATCGCTCAATGTGTGCCAGGACCGACTACTTTCACTAGAGGCTTCTAAGCGACACGCAAAACATGTGATGTGTTGAGACAGTGGGACAGTTAATTGTCCAAATGGTGCTGCAACAAAAACACATCTGCTTGAAAAAAAGTGGTGTACAGTGGCACTGCGGACTCCAGCTTTAAGCAGAACTGTTATATATATATATATATATATAATAACGTTTGGGGCCTGTTTACATCTGGCATTAGCATGCATTTTGTATCTGGATAGTGCCTGGATCTCTTTTGACCGGATTCTGTTGACTCGTGTCATAAAAATGTGCTCTCAGTGTGACCAGCTAAGATCCGGATTTTACTTCCCCACATAAAAAGCTCACCAACACATACATCATTTAAATTTTACTTCCTGTAAACAGCAGTTTCTCATCAAAATTGTGCTCCAGGAGACTGTGAACAGTCTACAGGAACGGTGGTGGTTTTACAATGCGGTGGAGCAATAGAGTAGGTTCTCGCTTTTCCGTAACGGCTGTGTGACGGACTGTTTAAACCGCAACAGAACAAACTCTGTAATAATGCTCTCATCTACCAGTAAAAGCATGAGAGCGTGGAAGCTAGAGCAAGAGTAAGAGATGAGCCAAGATCCAATCGTCAACATCTGTTCACAGAAACCACATTCCACCACATTTGGTTTACTCGTGTATTAAATGTGACCTCCGAATGTGGTTTGAGTGATCCGATCAATATGCATGTTCGGGGTGTTTACATCAGGCTTTTCATTCAGACGAGTGAAATCCGAATGCGACCTGATCACCAAAAAAGCTCACCATTAAAGACGTTCTGTTGGTCTTTACGATGTCTTACAGTGTGCTGATTAGCTAGTATTTAGTCTGACAAACAAGTGTTAGAGTTCTAGTAACCCTTTAATATTCCTTTAAAGCTGGAAAGAAGTCTTCTGTTGTTTAATGGATATGAAAAATATTGATTATAAAAATACATTTCGCAGATGTTTTGTGACTCCTTTATAAACTTCTAAAAGCAGTATGTTGTATTGTAGCTGTAATGGATTCACAGTCATTCAGAGATTTTGTAGATGGTCATACACGTAAAGAGTTGCTGCTTGTTTAGAGAGTGGGCTTTTTCCCATGTTTTGCAGTGCGTAATGGGGTGTGTGGTGATGGTCATGTTGAGCAATGTGTACCCAGAGGGTTCCAGGGGGTCTGAAATGAAGAGGGAACAATCAGGCTAGCAATGACCATATCCGGGGGTTCCATAACTAACCTCCGCCAGCACATCGAAAAACCCTTTGAGACCACTTGGCCTTCTTTGTCTTTGGCACGTAGTGTACTACTCAAAAGTTTGGAATGAACATTTTCAATAGTATAAAGCAAACAGGTAAATGTAAAGAGGACAGACGTGTCCAGAATGAACATAGAACATAGAGAAGGAACTTATGAGAGTATTAATATGCTGAATGCCTCATATTTTAGAGGTAGTGATCAAGTAAGTTGGCTGATAATCGGACAAAAAGAATGTTAATTCCTGATTTCAGTATGTTATAATAATACAATATATATATTATAGCATGTTTTCTAAAATGTTTGAATATTTGGTAGATGTGTGCCATAGTAAACTGTACATGGGACCATATTGAGGCAAGATAGTGGAGTGGCGTCTGTGAGATATTTTGAGTGGATGATTCAGATTGTGTACTGTAACATTTTAAGCTCCTAATGATGATTTAGACCCTTTTAGGCTACTTTTGCTGGGGGAAGGATCTGTGAGCCTCTCCCTCTCCTGTTTCCTCAGTAATTGGAATGAACGGCAGTGCCACAGGAAACAGGGCAGGTTTTGGCCAAGCAAAGAACAACGTGAACCGCTTCAGCTCCTTCCTCGCTGTTAGCCCAGCTGTTAGCAGTCAGAATCAGAGACGGCTTGGAGAGGAAGTGGTACCAGTGTGTACCAGGTGAGCACAAATGAAGCTTGAAACAGATGCTCTGCATTCTGAATTGGTCTAAACTTGGTTCCTATTAAAGGTTCTTCCTCATTCACAAAGTGTTTGTGTGCTGTAAAGGCATTTGCTCACATAACTAACGTTTATGCTGACTAGGGGAAAGTATGAATCTGACTGATCAACCTGAGTCACATACTCAAGAACTATGACTCAAGTGTGGCTGAGAAAATGTGAATATAGTTTTTAATAATTGATTCATCCTTTGAACAGAAATGTTTGGTTTTTTTTTTGTAGAATAACTTGTTCATACAGTCCTCCAGGCTAATGATGTCACATATATATAACAGAAGTTGTGCACTGAGGGACAAAGAAATCACGCCCTGGCATGCCTCGCGGGAGTGTGCAGCTCTGAGCCAAGTCGTTACCTGTGCTAACATAATGAACATCAATATTATGTGATTATTAGCTAAATAGCACAAAGTATGCATATTGCTTTATTCAGAATGACTGAAATACCTAATGTTTGCAAAGTTGTTTGTTTATGGCCAGTGTAATTCCATGTTTTCTGCCCGTATGGTAGCTGCCATGTGTGGTATTAGTGACTAGCGTGGGTTTACAACAGATGTTGGCTGTAGAACTGGTGCTGTGAAGTCCATGTTTTCCAGCGGGTGGAGAACTAGGAAGTAGGCTGCTCTAGTGTGTTCAGAGTAAGTTGAGGGGTCTTGGCCAAAATGGACTGAAAAACAATAGTTTAAGATGAAAGTGGATGAAAATACAGAAATGTGCTTTAATCAGTATCTTGGAAAGGTCATCATTTAGAGAACCATCTCATCTTCGAACTGTGAAACTGTGACACTGCCCTATACTCTGCCTGTATTTGTAAAACGTTTACCCAAAAACCTTAAAAAATCCTTAAAAAGTGTCTTGAGCATCAGACACCATATTTGCAATAATTTCTTGTGAGGTCAAAAGTTTGAACGTTTGGCTGTTAACAGTTCTGTTCCTCTTGAATGGCACATTTTACATCAAGTCACTATGAGTGACTAATAACTTATGTCATGATTAATGATTGAATATGTAGAAATGTTTAAAAATGCCCCTTCAAAAGGACGGGAGTGTACTGTAGGCGCTGTTGGCCTTCAGGTTTTGAACAGCAATGTAAAACAGTGCTCTAATGAACTGTATGACTGTGTCCTTGATTGCAGATGCTTTAGTCATGAATGTTTTCCATCTAGAGTCATTTACCAGCAAGAGCTGGAATACTCAAGCACTAAAGATTCATATCAGATGACTCCTGTTTATTTGTTCATTCACGTGTGTCGTCTGTGGGGGGGTGAGTGTGTTTGTGCGTGTCTCGTAGGCATGATGCCCTTTGGTTGACCCTGGGCTTTGACCCTGCCCTCGCTATGGAATGCGGCCCCCAGCAGAGGCTGCGCCGTGTGCGAGAGTTGATCAGTCATCAGAGAGACCTCTAACGCTGACTCATTGTCCAGTAATGCCAAGGGATTGCTCTTTAACTAAGGTGGACACTGACCACTGTTTTTTCATGCACCATAGCCCAGCATGCAGACTTCAAATGATCAACTCATTGTGATTGGAGTATACCTAAAAACATGCTAATGATGTACTGGTGACAAGGTTAAAGACTCTGTGTTAAAGACTGTGTTATTCCACCCCAAATAATTGATACTTAATAGTACTCAACCACCAAAACACTCTTCTGGAGCTGTTATTGGTCAGAATGCTCACAGCCCACCTGTTACAAACACTATAATTGACTATAGGATGTTGCATTCTATTGCAAAGGCCAGTATCACATTAATGTTTATACATTTAAAGAAAACAATACATGGCAAAAATATTATATAACAATACTTGAAGTCAGTTTAATAATTATTGTAATGTATCACAGTTTTTTTCTGAAATAAAACCCACTTCTGTGGGGTGCTTTCATGCACACATTGGACGCATTGAAGATCTGCAGATGTGTTTCAGCTGCGAAACATTTGGCAGTAATCCACTTTGGATTATTTTCAGCTGAAATTTCAGTGTATCCTAAATATCTGTGAACAAAAGCAAAGTATAACTAAAGAAGAATGGACCTCATTGCCTGGAGATCATCATGATCATCATAATCATTCTTGAATCTTAAAAATGTTTGTGTTCCACTATGGGCTATTTCCAACGTTTTGTTTGTGTGGTCAGCCACCCCAACTTATGAATGAATGGGATACAGCGAAAGAAGATGCAGTAGTGTTCATCTCTACTCTGACAGCCACAAGATTGCTTTGGGTACGCACTAGAAGTACAAATTTGTGGAAATGGCGAGGCTGTAGATGTTATGGGCATGACTGATGTTATGGGCATGACTGATACCTGTATATTAATGTCTGTGTGTGTATTGTTTCAGGTATCTGTGTAAAATGCGGGAAAGGAGTGTATGGAGCAAGTCAGGCGTGTCAGGCGATGGGGAACCTGTATCACACTAACTGTTTCACCTGCTGTTCTTGTGGTGAGTACACACACACATGCATACAAGCACACAGACATGTGCACTCACCTGCTTCCTCCGTGTCTGCACATGTACACAACCTCACACACACATACACACACCTGTCCTTTCTGGCTGTGCATGCATGCACGCACCTACGCACACCTGCCCACTTGGTCTGCACACACACCTGCCTACTTCCACATACCCACCTATGGTCACGTACATCCAGCCATGCACACGAGCCTATATCTGTGAGAGCTATTGAAAGTACTGTGTGTGTGTGTGTGTGTGTGTGTGTGTGTGTGTGTGTGTTAGTACTATGGTATTTTAAAATGTGTAGTTTCTTCATTTGTTTTGTTTGTAACTTAATATTTGCTGGGTCAATTCAGCTCAATTCGGTTATTTAAAATTGCTCTTTTTTGTCCCAAAGTCACAGAATTCCTTACATTCTATTAGGCTTCGGTTAAGGTTATAGTTAGTATGGTTATGATTAAAGTTTGTTTAAAATGTGTGTACAAGTGTGTGTGTGTGTATGTGTATGTAAGCTCTTTATACGCCCTCACCAAAGCTTTAGTGTCCCCTGACTGCTGAGGCGGTGTCCCGTTTCAGTGGTGTGTATTAGAGGCAAGGAGACGTCAGCCTGAACCGACACTTCCTCCATTGAGTTCTGTCCTACACACAGATACGCTTTCCTCTGCCTTTAGAGGCAGAACAGATCATTTACGCTCAGGGCTGGCTCTCCCACTCCGAGCACATTGTTCTGGGCAGGAATGCGGGTCATCGGCACTGGAGCGCTCTCTATAGGCACATACACAAGACAAACGAGTCACGAAACTGAGGAGTTCGGGCTGCAGTGGAACCGAAGTGTTCTTGCGAGTGGATCCTTTATTATGTTAAGATATTTGCGACGTGTTTGGTTTTGGCCAGTTAGTCTTAGCATCAGATGCTACACCCACAGAGATATATGGAGGCACCATCTGATGCACACTGTAAGCTGCAAGATTCACATTCTATTTTTCTGAAGGCTGAAAGATGCGAGGTGCACTGATTTTTTTTTTTTTTAATGCTGCTTCTGCCATGTTGCTAAGCAACAGTAGCGTAACTGTCAGTCAGCTGCGCTAGCTATCGATTTCATATTTACAAACAGGACGCTCTGATACTTTTATAAATATCATGAACATTTAGATTTGTAACTTCATGTAGGACAGGGTGCTCAACAACCACAGCCACTAATTTTCATCCATCACAGCTGATTCTGAAGGTCTGCCTTACCTTGATCTGATGGGTCAGCACAGAAATGCTCATGACTTCTTTGACACACAAAGAAAAATGTGCAGAAACAGTCAGCAAGAAACGTCTCTCCGATTGGAAACAAATGTGACCAAAACAACAGTCTGATTGACAGACAAATGTCCCTCTCTGTACATGTAGGAGGTTCTTGGCCGCATTGGGCAACAAAACTCAACAGACTTCTCAACAGACATCATTTATTGTCCTTTTACAGATTCTTCAACAAACTCAAACTCTTATACAGAGCCATCACCATCATTACCATCATCACCTTCAGCGGTAGTCTTATCTAGTGGTTTTGTGATTTGCTTTACAGTTAAATTTAGACATACTGTTCCGGGAGAAGTGCATAGATGCCTGTGTGTAATTTAGGAAGTGAGTGTTTAGGCGTGTGTTTGTGTGTGTGTGCGCTTTCAGGTCATTTTGTACAGGAGCTGCGCTCTCCCTGCAGTTCTCTGTAATTGCTGCGTGCTCTTGGCTTTGGCCCACAGCTGCAGCCTTTTCTCATCAGAAAGCCCAAGAATGCCCTCCAGCCCCCCTTTTACTGGCTTCCCTTGTGGACCCTTTCCAGTCAACACACCGCACTCTTCCATACCACAACACACACACACACACACACACACACACATACAAACATGTTAAAAGGGTATTGGGCAATAAGTACACTCACTAAGCACTTAATTAGTAACACTATCTTAATACTGGGTAGGACATTAAATTCATTAGTTTGAGATTGTGGTCCATGTTGACATGATTGTGTCATGCAGTTTCTGCAGATTTTCATGAGCACTTTCATGCTGTGAATCTCCCAATCTACTATATCCTAAATATGTTCTTTTGGATTCTGATCTGGTGACAAGAAGTGAGAATCAGTTTGAGACAGTAGCCATTAGAATATGTGACTGATTGTGGCCATAATGGTATGCATATGGTCGGCAACAATACTTAAACAGGCTGAGGCAAAGTGTGCCAAGAAATAGTTTATAGTTGATGTGAACATTACCTGAGGCTGCTGGCCCATATCTGTATGATTTTACATTTTGCACTGCTGTCACATGACAGGCTAATAGGATAATTGCATGAATGAGTAGATGTTCAGCTGTTCCTAATAAAGTGCTTGGTAAGTGTAAGTAGTTTGTCTGTGTTCTTCAACTAGACAACTTACACAGTATGCACAGAAAAGCATAGTACTTATCAATGTATTGGCTACCTCCATACAGAAGTACCAAAATATAATAATCTTATTATAATAATCTTAATAATAATATATAGAAGTAGTTATATGTCGGATACACATTGCACATGTTAATATGTAATAATAAAATGAAATATAACTACATTAGGGAAGTTGATAGTCGGATAACCTGTTGATTTTTAAATGAACTGATTATTCGGATTTCAGGTACTGGTTTCAGTTACCAAATAACTTTTGTGTAGCTATCATCTTTTACTTTTGTCTTTAGGTGTTTTTATTAATTTGCTCATTAACAATAAAAACAGTAATTGTTTAAAAATTCACTAATTTACTAAACCGATCCTCTATAAAATCTAAATAAAGTTTGGTGTCAAAATTTAAATCTAGGGATGTGCGGAGTAGTAAAAAATATAACACCTAATTAAGTTTTCCCATAATTTTCAGTTTGAAAGGATTTTGTGTTACTGTTCCATTTGTATTGGCAACGTAATATTTTTTTATCTCGTTACGTTACACAGTAAAAGTTAATAGTGGAGTCCATTGTTCTCACTTACTTGAAGATTTCTCCTTTTTTTACACTCAGCCTGTCCATATGAGACTTGGCTTGTTCCTTTTTGTAAAAGCCCATGGGCGTAACTCTGAGCATGGGTCTCCCATTTTGGTTCGGCAGTTTCACAAATCAAATTACAAAAAAATCACAGAAGAAAATAAAATTATCATATAATCCCACCTCCCGACCAACTGTGTACCGTACCGCCTCTTGCTTGTGTTGTATTTTGTAATCCGCATGAAAATGTAATATAATATCTCCTGTTTTGAAACTGCAACCATTAAAGTTTCTTTATGTTGGCTCAGACAAGCAGAGACGGTACAGAGCGCGTCATAGGTCAGCCAAAGCCGCAGCACTGTTGGTTGGAGACGCAAATTTGCATGTCAGAGTTCACCAAAGTTGAAAATTCACAGACATAACCAGGTGTGAACACGGCTTTAGTGGTGTCGTTGCAGATGTGTAGCCGTGATGCTTTCTGGCTCTCGTGGCACAATGTTCACAAACCGTAAGCTTTTACTATTACTGTTACAGTGGCAGTAAAACTGCATTCCACACTGTTATGATTAAACTCTGGCTTTTAATTCGTGGTTAACTTATGTCCAAAAATCTTTTTTAGACTAAGTAGACTAAGTCCTTTAGTTGTTGTACCCCTAAACCTCTAAACTCTTTTCAAAGGCTTTAAAAACACATAAAAACACACGTATGAGTTGAGGGACGTATGAGGGACGTGCATCTCACCCTCTACTCTGGGGTGGATTTCAATCAGTTAATGAAGTGAGTAAAAAGAAGCAAAGACAAAGACTCCGAATGGATCACAGACAAGGAGTTAGGTATGACAGCAGGAGGTTAAATGCTTTTCAGGACGGGCAGAACAGCAGGCACACATCTCTCACACATCTGCCTGTTTGGGTTTGGTGGTGTATTAACTCAGAAAGTATGTGTATGAGTGAGAGATTGAGAGGGTGTGAGTGTATAACCAGCAGGCCTACACATGCTTAGAACTGAAGGCTAGAATTTCCCTTCACGAATAATAATACACATATACACACACACACACACACACACACACACACACACACACACACACACACACACACACACACACACACAGACACATGCACACATGCACTCAGTGAGTCATCACCTCCAACATCCCATCATGCACCATGCCCCAGCCCACCTGCAGGTAATAAGGCCCTGTTTGTTCTCTTTGCGGAGAGAGAGTATGTGTGTGCGTTTGTTTTTGTGCTTTTTCAGTACAAAATTGGTCCTGGCTGTGGAGCCACGCCAGAGAAAAACACAACTAACCTACAGCGCAAGCAAAAGGGTCCCGACTGTTTAAAGTGCTTTTATAAGAACACTTTTTTTTAACTGAAAGGACAAAAACATTTCTTTTGGTTACTTAAGTTAAAATGTTATTAGGTTTCTGAAAAATTCTTAATAAAGACCGGGACATGTTGTTAAAAATGGGGAAATAAACCAAATTATTATTACTACCAGTTTTTTGCCACTAGTCCTGTCTGCCTAAGTGCCTTGCTAAGTATTGGCCAATACTGAACCAGTCTTTGTGTTCCTACAGACAATACAGCCACATGATTTAAGTAGGATATCATCGCTGGCATGCTATCACTTTTTTTCTGTGTGATGTTTTTTGAATCAGTTGGCAGTTGTTCTTTACATTGAAAAAAATATTTCTACATTGAATTCTGTTCAAAGTTAAGACAACAATATGTTGCAAATGAATACTGAAGTAAAACCAATTTTTTTTTTACAAAAAACAGAATTTTTTACATTTATTTATTTATTTTTTTCATCTTTCACAGTTTAAAAATAACAAGAAAGGAAAAGGGTCTTGAACCTTGCAGGGTACTTTGTATTGCTCTCTGTAGCAGGTATCAGTCTTCGTGCTTGGTGAATGTTCACCAAATTTTTCCTTATAAAAAGGCTTCTAGTTTTGAGAGCATTTTTTTGTAGCATACATTTTTAAAATGACCTTAAAATAGTGTATTTAATCTTTTAACATCATTCAGCTCCCACTACAATATTAAAAGACATTTTCATGATACACAATATTTTTCGCTATACATGTGATCGCTGAAAAAATGCATCAGTAGCATCAGATTTTCCGGAAAAACGATTACTTTAGATATTCTCCCATACTTAGTACATTGATTTAAATTAGTAATCTGCTGCACTTCATCCAATTTAATAGCACTAATTACACTTTACAGAAAGGAACATGCAGTTGCTCAGGGTTTTTAAGCACTGGTGATGCCGTCTGTATGCTTAGATTAGTATATTGTTTATCACAATAACAAAATGTATCGTCAGTGAAATGTCATCATATTGCCCACCCCAACCTAACTCCCAGTTAATATAACATTTCTTTAAAAAAAACAAAAAAAAAACAACTTAAATACACTGTGTTTATTTAAACACTACGTGGCATGTGGTAGATTAATGCACATACAGTGGGGGAAAAAATATTTAGTCAGTCACCAATTGTGCAAGTTCTCCCACTTAAAAAGATGAGAGGCCTGTAATTGACATCATAGGTAGACCTCAACTATGAGAGACAAAATGAGAAAAAAATCTGAAAATCACATTGTCTGATTTTTAAAGAATTTATTAGCAAATAATGGTGGGAAATAAGTATTTGGTCACCTACAAACAAGCAAGATTTCTGGCTGTCACAGACCTGTAACTTTAAGAGGCTTCTCTGTCCTCCACTCATTACCTGTATTAATGGCACCTGTTTGAACTCGTTAACAGTATAAAAGACACCTGCCCACAACCTCAAACAGTCACACTCCAAACTCCACTATGGTGAAGACCAAAGAGCTGTCGAAAGACAACAGAAACAAAATTGTAGACCTGCACCAGGCTGGGAAGACTGAATCTGCGATAGGCAAGCAGCTTGGTGTGAAGAAATCTACTGTGGGAGCAATAATCAGAAAATGGGAGACCTACAAGACCACTGCTAATCTCCCTCGATCAGGGGCTCCGCGCAAGATCTCAGCCCGTGGGGTCAAAATGATCACAAGAACGGTGAGCAAAAATCCCAGAACCACACGGGGTGACCTAGTGAGTGACCTGCAGAAAGCTGGGACCAACGTTACAAAGGCTACCGTCAGTAACACACTACGCTGCCAGGGACTCAGATCTTGCAGTGCCAGATGTGTTCCCCTGCTTAAGCCAGTACATATCCGGGCGCGTCTGAAGTTTGCTAGAGAGCATTTGGATGTTCTGGAAGAGTATTGGGAGAATGTCTTATGGTCAGAGTAGAACTGTTTGGTACAAACACAACTCGTTGTGTTTGGAGGAGAGTGAATGCTGAGTTGCATCCGAAGAACACCATACCAACTGTGAAGCATGGGGGTGGCAACATCATGCTTTGGGGCTGTTTCTCTGCAAAGGGACTAGGACGACTGGTCCGTGTACATGAAAGAACGAATGGGGCCATGTATTGTGAGATTTTGAGTTCAAACCTCCTTCCATCAGCAAGGGCATTGAAGATGAAACATGGCTGGGTCTTTCAGCATGACAATGACCCCAAGCACACTGCCAGGGCAACAAAGGAGTGGCTTCGTAAGAAGCATTTCAAGGTCCTGGAGTGGCCTAGCCAGTCTCCAGATCTCAACCCCATAGAAAACCTTTGGAGGGAGTTGAAAATCTGTGTTGCCCGCCGACAGCCCCAAAACATCACTGCTCTAGAGGAGATCTGCATGGAGGAATGGACCAACATACCAGCAACAGTGTGTGCCAACCTTGTGAAGACTTACAGAAAACGTTTGACCTCTGTCATTGCCAACAAAGGATATATAACAACGTATTGAGATGAACTTTTGTTATTAACCAAATACTTATTTCCCACCATTATTTGCAAATAAATTCTTTAAAAATCAGACAATGTGATTTTCTGAATTTTTTTTCTCATTTAGTCTCTCATAGTTGAGGTCTACATATGATGTCAATTACAGGCCTCTCTCATCTTTTTTAGTGGGAGAACATGATTGGTGATTGACTAAATATTTTTTTCCCCACTGTAAATGAGCCCATTTAACTGCAAGAGAGAACAGTGGGAGAATGTCATGAGCAATATGGAGATAATTTACAGAGGCTTCTTTTATGTTGAGCTTCTTGTTACTGCTGTGTTTAATTGCATGGCTATATTTTGCATGGTAAAGTCAGCACAAAGTCAGAATGCCCTGGCTATAGAAAATGCAGTTCTGTATGTCTGTTTGCCCTCAAATATCAGCGTTATGTTTTTCCTTCTCAGTTGCTGCTTTATATATATATATATATATCTGTGTGTGTGCTTTGCATTATTTATTCTGCAAATGCTTTCCATTATAATTTAATGCATCTATTTTTATCTGCAAAATTGTTTACCCAGCGTGCTTGATCAGGCCATTGTCAAAATTGCCCTAAAATTTGCAAATGGTAATGTAGATATTTAAGCTTAATACCACGAGGTTCAAGGCAGACATACATGCATTCATCTGTCACTGAGTAATATGGCATTGTTCATGTATTTGTGTAGACCTTGAAATAAATTTAGAAGAAAGCAGAAGAAAGCATCCTGAAGAATTCTTCACAGCGGTGCCCAGCTGTGTGCTCTTTCAGATGTGGTGGGATTGTGAGGGTGAGAGGGAGGGTGAGAGCACAGTTTAGAAGAATTATCAGTGAAGTGCCAGGCTGTAAATTCTGGCTGATGTTTAATAGCCTAAAAATAGACAAAGTAATTCTGTACAAATGTGAATGTAAATTCTACCACAGTATAGCTTTCAATATATGCAATATAAAGAAAATCCCATGTT
Source organism: Salminus brasiliensis (assembly GCF_030463535.1). Classification (NCBI taxonomy): domain Eukaryota; kingdom Metazoa; phylum Chordata; class Actinopteri; order Characiformes; family Bryconidae; genus Salminus; species Salminus brasiliensis. The sequence continues at coordinate 30,681,622 of NC_132890.1, forward strand.
TTGATTCTGCTGTGATTGCAGCATTCCTTGAGAATGGGGATGGGTGATGCAATATAACCACGGTATCACAATAGCTCACAATTGGACAAAGTAAATAACTATTGTTCACACATTTAAAAAATACTTAGTACATATGATTGTTATCTGTAATTTCAGTCACTGGATGATTTAACAATGGAATTAACCAGGACTAATTCTACACTCTGTAGTGAAACATGTAGGTCAGCATTTTTAAAGTATTGACGATATCCATGATGCACTCAAAAACATATTGTGACATTGTGATAAATATCATCATATTGCCCATTTCTACTGTCAGATATATTAAAAGCACACTGATGATTATTGGCATTGATGTGATATAGTTAAAGACAGGTCTGTATTATTTTGATTTACATTATTTATTGTTATATCACATGTTTGTCTTGAGCATGTTGAGCATACTGGTCTTAGGGTTTAAGGGTTAGTCACACTGCTCTGTAAAATTATTGTAAGTGAGAAATTTAGGCTACAAGTTTTATATTGTAGCATTGTTTGATATCAGAAAGAGCAGCACATGAAGCTCCAGGCTGGTTCATACCTAGTGCGGATGCGGACACGGCATAGGGCGCGTAGCCAAAGTGACATAATTGCGGACGAAACAGCCGGGCGTGGAGACTAAGCGCAAGGGCGCATACCACTCGAAAATTTAAGCAACGCAGCCTTTCCGCTCTGTGACGCATACGCACCTCGATCATTTATTGGTTAAAGTCTTGCTGCTACTAATTATCCAGCATCTGTACCTGACTTCACTCATGTTCTCCTGGTCAAATATATGTAGTGTAAAGCCTTTCCAGAGGAGAGAGAGTATTACTGCATCACTAATATTTCCCTTGACAGGTGTCTTTGTACTTTATCAGTAGATGTACATTACTATACGCTGGCTCAGACAACCTTTCTTCTGAATTCAAGATTATTGATACTCTGGTAAAAAGAAAATTCAGCTCCAGTACTGCTTTCGAAATATTCAGCCCTCAACCACATGGAAGAAATAAGGGTAGAAGATGAGCAGACAGAGGAGAGGAGAGGAGAATAAAGAGTTTTGGGGAGACTCCATGGCCAGAGCCTCTGACAAAAGCTGAAGGAGGTCGCAGGAGAATCAGGTCTTACCATCCCCCCCCCCCCCCCCCCCCCCCCCCTCTGTCTCCCTCCCTCCCTCTTGCTCTCTGTGGGGTGGGGGGGGGATGGAGGTGGGTGAATGGGACCAGCCAGTGACCTCAGGCCGAAAGAATGTCCCCATTTACTTTCTCTCTCTGTCTCACTCGTACATGGTGTCTGCAGGTCTGCTGTCCTGTACCTGGTCATCTATTTCAAAGGCACATGCCTTCATTGCTATTTTGTCCCTTCTGTGTGCCATTTTGGGTCTGCTGCCAAATCATCAGTGTCATTTCAAAACCATATAACTTAATTTGTTGTTGTGATTCAGCCCAGTAGAGGGGGCTGGTTCAACATTGTTAACAACTTTAAAGACTGGGTATCTCAATTTTGCTGATTTTTATGGTGAACGAAAAAATCTCCATCACACAGCTAAACGGCTAGGGATTATACACTACACAACCTGTTGCTAAACCGAACCCAACATGCCCCAAAACACAAGTGCCTCACGTTGCCTAGGAGATGCAGATCCATGCCACCTTTTGCACAGACCCAAAATGAAAGAAACGTAAAAATGCCTTTAGGTGAGGTTGTGGGTGGGAAGCTGGAGTAAGCATGGTCTGTACAGACTGCAGAGGGAGTTGGAGGTAACGAACACATCACATATTGAACGCTATCCTATGTACGAGACAGATGTTGGCTTTCCATTCCACCTTAAATGGTGCTGCAGTATAAGACATGTACTCGGGCCTGGATGTAGCTGCTGCTTCATTTAAGGTGGAACGTAAAATTAAACTGAGAAAAGAAACTGTGTCGATTGAGTCGCCTACCAATACACACTACTAGATTATGCTCAGAGTCTGTGCCCCTCACACACTACACAAGTCTCTCTCCAACTGTCGAATGTGACTGACGGAAAATCTGCAAACTAGAGCCAACCAGCACAAATTTAGCCATATTTAAAATCTGAAATCAAGGAACAAATCACGTAGTGTAACCCAGAAAATGTGTGCTGGCATTCTTGGCCAAACAAATACAATCCTTTTTTTTATTACAATACAGTTACAATATAAGTCTGCTATTTCACCTTAATCATTCAGTCCTGTGTGTATAGTGTGTAAATGTTTAAAGATGAATTGACCAATGTAAATGATCCAGAATTACCAATTGCACTGACTTACATTAAAAGTAAGAATGGGTCGATTCTACTTTTTTATTTTTTTTTATACTTGAACTATTAGTATTAGTTTATGCAATATATTCTTTGCTTAATTGAAATAACATTGTTCTAAAGATAATTGAGGCTGAAACTACACATCACTTCTAAACGATAAAAGAGAGAAAAGTACGTGAAAAATACACTACAGTATAATGCACTTGATGCCTTTTATACCGACTCTGACTTTACAAGTTGACCTCATAAAAACATTGGTGCAGCAAAAGTAAGTTTTGCAGCCCACAGTGGCACACAGCCGTTTAACTATTATCCTGGTGTTGTTGAGTATTCCATTAGGGCACTGCTCTTATTGACTGTCCTATGTAGTGTTTGAATGCATGCAGATTTGTATCTCTTGTTCCTGATATATGGATATGCCTGCTGTGAACATACAGACGTGTTCGGCCGTTGATACTGCCATTTGCATTTTGCATCACTGCTCCGTAGAATATCCTGTCTGCTGCTTACAGTCGATCATCATAATGTAAATGCAGCATAAGAAGCAGCATCACACATGAATCATGTCTAGCCAATATCCAGTCTGTTTAGTGAGGTCAGTAAGTGTAATTACATCTTTTAGAACATGTTAATTTGCTTTCCTTCACTGTTTATGAATCGTGTCTCCAGTGCAGGTGCATGAGTAATGTTTTACTAAGCAGTGTGGTGCTAAATTTGGCTTCTATAGCCTCAATCAGGATTCTTTGGCGCTGCAGGAGAGGCCTCTGTTACTAAACTAGCATCTGGGTAGTGTGTGTGTGTGTGTGCGTGTGTGTGTGTGTCACTGTTCTGCTTTGGGGTCCAGTTGAATGGAACGAGGGCATAAATTTTGGGGTGTAAAAGAGACTTGATGGTTGTATCCCACAAACCCATAGGAATTGAAACACAGCTCAGTGGGACAGTTAAAGGCAGACCAGTCAGACTGATTTATGGACTCCTGTATGTGTTTGTGTGTGTGTGTCTATGCAGACACAGTAGTGCTGTGTGTGTGTTTCACAGACACATATTATTGTACACAATATATGGACAATGTACACACTGTATGGACAAAAGTATTGGGACACCTGCTCATTTGCTTTTTCAAAATTATAGGGTTTTTAAAAAGAGCTTATCCTACTTGTTAAAGTAACTGTCTTACTGCCTAGGGAAGGTTTTCCCTTAGATTTTGGAGCATTAGCTTTGCTGTGAAGATTTGATTGCGTTTAGCGACAAGAGCGTTAGAGAGGTCAACTCCCCGCTCATCCCAAAAGTATTGGATGGAGCACCAACCATCATTCCAGTAAACACAGTTCCACTGCTCCACAAATCAAAGCTGGGGGACTTTATACCCCTCTAGCCCACGCCTGGCATTAGGCTTTTTGCCACCAGATTCGTGTTTATCTGTTCCAGAGAGTCTTATTTTATTAGCATCACTTTTACTACATCTGTGTCAACAGTGGGTACGTTTATTAGAAGAAGTGTCCAGAGGCATTCAGACGTTTAAGGTATATAGTACATATTGGATGATATTATTTCGTATAAGTATATTTAAACGAAGTAACGTGTCTTCCTGGTGCTCTTCTGCTGTGTGAGCAATTAAATAGATGGATTAATACATAGCCTTCACTTCATCTTCAGTACAGCTGTGGGTTAAAAGACTTAATTTATGTACTAGTGACATAGTGTAGTTTAATTACCTGATTTATGCACTGTGGTTTGATGTCTGATTTATGGTACCAGTATAATGTGTTTAATTACACAGATGACACTCATTTATGGTAAATGGTCTCTATGATCTTGTAGGGGTTTATGAATTCAGGCAGCAGAGTGCTGTTGCAGTATGGCCACCGTGTTTGAAGCTAATGGCGTAGAAATGAAAGTGCTGTCACTCATTCTACTGTAGTTCAGAGTTACTTAACTGCAGACCGACCTGGAGGCTTCTGCGCAGTCGAGTGGGATATTTTTTCTGCCCAGACACATACACACCTGATTCAACTCGCCAGATAATTGCCAAGCTGAATCAGGTGTGTTTGTGCCAAGAAAGCATGAAATTGGTTCCAGCATGTGGCTTTTTTTCTGGTAAATGAAAGTGATTCCAAGGCCAATGCTGACTCCAGGACTGGAGCTGGGGAGCGTGACTTGCACTGTAGTTAAGGGTAGATGTACTTTGTTGAAGTGGACAAAAAGTCTCTCAACAGCATTACCACATGAAAAACTCTTCACAACACTTTCTGTACAAAAATGCACACAAAACAATGAAAACAGGCAACCAGTGTGGGGGCTACTGTAGCTAGGAGCCTCTCACAGCAACAATCGATTAGTTCATGGGTAACCTGATCTTCTTGTACAATAGGTTCAGATGTGGGTTGAAGCTCAAAGAGTAACACCCACTGCCACATCCGATCAAGACATAACTTGTCCTGCAGCAAGACTTTAATTAGCTGAATCATGTCTGTTACACCTGGCTTGATGCAGCCTGGCACTTTTTAGCTGTGACGGAGGTCCGTGGCAGCGGTTCATGTTGTGGGGGTTGCTGTATTACTTTGCCTTATGCAGTGTTTTGTTTCTTCAGGGAGGAGACTGAGAGGGAAAGCGTTCTACAATGTGAACGGAAAGGTCTACTGTGAGGAGGACTTCCTGGTGAGTTTAAAGCTCGAAACTAACTGCACACTCACATAACACTGTGTGAAGATTGCCACAGCACCGTTGTGTTCACCTATAGTAACTGTAATATAGTACTAAATGATAAGGTTTCCTATCTGGCTAGATTAATACTTTCAAAAAAGGGCATGTTTGGGGAAATTTGTATTGATTGCAATAACATATAAGGGACCTGTTACCACATGAAGCACATTTCTTAGATTGATCTGTAGCTGGATGTGCTGATGGACAGAACGTGAACAGTATGGACAAATATGGAGTAGTATAAATGGACTCATTGGGAGCTGGATGGGCAGACAGATAGACATTTGACGTAGAGAGACTGATGGATGGATAGATGGATGGTGAGATAGAGGAATGAAGTACATTTTGCACATTTTTTAACACTCCAGGGAGAACAGATGTTGTGACCAACTACAACAGAACTCCGCCCCCTGTACAATTTAGTCCCATTTCCTCACGTCTCCCCATGGACCACAATTACACCCCCCCCCCCCCCCCCCATCCCTATCCCCATCCCTATCCCCATCCCTATCCCATACACGCAAATGGAGAGAGAGCGAAATGAGTCAACCATTCTTAGCAGATAAACTCAATGACCCTCATTATATATAAAGCTGTTTACATTCTAGCAGAACTTAATGATGAATGGACCAATAGAAATGCTCCAAAATGATACAGAACAAAAACTGGTTTCTTCCTTCTCATGTGAAGTTGCCATGTTGGAGATACAAGTTTTTGTGAGACGGTGATAAATATAAAAGATCATTTTTAAGGGCGTTTTGTGCTTGCTGTCTTAAAACACACCTCATCTCCTTCATCTACTACCCTCTCTTTTTTCAATTGATTACTGAGGAGGACACCGCTGCCCCTGACACCAGGGGTCTGACAGATGGTCTGCCGGACTAGAGGGAAGGGTGTGGGAGGGGGGTTTTCCTGGTATTGAACAGCTTTTTTTCAAGTCCCACCTGCTTCTCTCCACCCCCACCTACAAGCACCCTTCCCTCTGTTTGTAGAACAAAGTGGGGAATAGAATGTAATCAATAAGGCTGCTGTCATTGTAGACTTTGTTGAACCTACAGAACACAGGAATAAAGCAATGAGATTTTCTATTAGTTGAATTAAAGCAATGTCATAATTGACTGTGGAACCTAAGGGGCACAGGAGTTCAACTAATGGTTTTAATTCTCTGTCATTAAAATAGAGCAGATGTCATAAATTGCTCTAGAACCTGAGAGTTCAAACAGTAGAATATTCTTTTAGAATAATGGTGATGTCATAAAAGACTCTACTGAACATGGAAGTTCAAACAAGTTCAAACACTGGCATATTCTATTAATAGAATACGGATGATGCCGTAATTGACTTCACAAAAAGGTTCAAACGATTGAACACGCTCTTATCCAAATTTTGTGCTTTTGACCTGCTGACAGAGTCAAAACCCTCCGACACCGTCCCACTGTGTCTACCCCCCCTCGAGTGGGCAGGCAGATGGCCAGCCTGAGGTTATTTTCTTCCTTAGGACACCTGCATCCTGTCAGCTCAGTATCTGTGCAAATGTCACACACACAACAAAAGAATATATGGAATATAGGTCCTTCGTTAGAATGGCTGGTCAGTGTTTATTGTGGGATCTTTGCCAACCCATGTATCAGTAGCCTAGTTGTGTTCTAGTGTGCACTGTACTGATTTTAAAGGCAATCTTTTAGCTGCTGTTACTTAAAGGATTTATGTTTGATTAAATTGGGGAAGTAATGTTGCTGATTCAGTTCTATGACAATACAGCTATTCTGTTCCTGATGCCAGTGCGGGAAGTGCATATAGTGTGTGACAAGCGTCTGGTTGCACTGTGCATTTGTGAGCTTCCCTTTTGGCATAGCAGGTCTCACTACAAAGATTCTCAGCTTATCTTTTATAATACAAATGCCAGTGGTGGTCTCAGGTCAGTTTGCAGTACCTGTGTGTGGAATCCCTCGCTAGAGTTACATCTGTTCAAGGGGAGCTCAGGAACTAGAGTAAAAAAGAAGGGAACAGTGTGTTTAGTAGTTACCAGTTAGCATAATGTCATTTTCATAATGTTATTCTGTGACTATTCACTTTATTCATTATTACCATTGTGGACTTTTCCTTTACACCCCTTTTTTGATGTCTGTCCTGTAGAGAGTAGCAGCACCCCCTAGAGACTGACACAGAATGGAAATTAGCTTAGCATCAGTATTTGGACCATATATTCTTGTTTAAGTTGGTTGATCATTGGCCATTACCTAACAGTATGTGCTGTCTGTTCTCTTAGGGTTTTTCAATGGCTGATTTTTTTTTTTTAGCAGGGAAAAGTCCCGCTCTCATACCTCAGTTTCTATAAAGCCTTACTTACATTATACATATACTTGCGAAATAACCAGCTATTAACACAGACATAATTAGAGTACCAAACAGCTATAGCTAAGGTATAATACGAGGATTTAAAGGTACATATTCTCCTTATTATGTGCAGTGAAAGGCTGCGCCATCTGTTTCGCAGATTAGAAGTCAGCACTGTATGCAGTACAAAAATACTTTGCATTGCTGCTTTGTGTTTGTGAGGACTGACCAAAACCGTGGTGTGTATGAATGTGTGCTTGTGTGGGTGTGTTTGTGTGTTCTGCAGTACTCTGGGTTCCAGCAGACAGCGGAGAAATGCTTTGTGTGTGGACACCTCATCATGGAGATGGTATGAGAGATTGTTAAAGTTTAAATATATTAGTGTTCAAGCAGGCAAACAGATTTACTCCCACCTTTTAGCACAGCCATCATCAGACACTCACACACATATAGTGACATTGTTTTCTGACCTAGCCTGCTTTTGAGTTTAGATGATGTACTGGTGTTGTTTTTGTTTGTTAGTTTGTTTCCAAGGCAATCTGCAATCAGTTTTTTTGTAAAAAGAAGCCAGACTTCTGCTTTTGTGTTTGTTGATTTATTTATTAACTAATTAATCGGCATGTGTATATGTAGATCCTTCAGGCTCTTGGGAAATCCTATCATCCGGGCTGTTTTCGCTGTGTGGTATGTAAGGAGGGACTGGACGGCGTTCCTTTCACCGTCGACATGGAGAACAACATCTACTGTGTTAAAGACTATCACACGTAAGTGCTACTAAGCACTAATGTATTGTATTGTGTTTAGTAATGTCTAAGCTTAGAGGTTTCTTTTGAATTATTAGTCTATTCTAACTAGCTAAGGTTTTTTTATATAGCAAATAGCAAAGCACTTTGTAAGTCGCTCTGAATAAGAGCGTCTGCTAAATGCCATAAATGTAAATGTAGTAGGTACTATCAAGCAGAAAAGCTTTAATGGTCCTTGTAGACCCAGAGCCAGGTCCAAGCTGCATTGGAGGTTTTGTACAATGCCTCTTACAGTTATTTATTTATTCTGTCTGGCTAATGCCGTGGTTAATTATTTATTTGCTAACGTTGGTATTAAAAACTACCATGCAAAGTATCTGTTGTGTTAAAGAATAACTTCAATGTGTTAAAGTTCAACATTTGTAATCACGTGAATTTAATACATGGTGTAAAGTTGTGTAAGTTCAGCCATATGTCTGATAAACTATGACTATGAAGCTGTGTGGACTGTGTTAAACATAAATATTGATGCATAAGTTTTCTGCTTGCTCCTCAGTGTCTTTGCCCCAAAATGTGCCTCCTGTAGCCAACCCATCCTTCCAGCTGAGGTAAGCGCTTTCTACACACTTTCTCACTTCACACACTGTTCCATATCAGTCACAACTCTGTCACTGAGTGTGTGTGTGTGTGTGTGTGTGTGTGTGTGTGTGTGTGTGTGTGTGTGTGTGTGTGTGTGTATGTGTGTATGTGTGTGTATGTGTGTGTTTCCAGGGCTCAGAGGAGACCATACGTGTTGTGTCCATGGACAAAGACTACCATGTGGAGTGCTATCACTGTGAGGTAAAAAGGCAGGATGTGTTGTTTTCACCGTAGTTCTGTCTAAGTGCTCATGTTCCAAGTTGAAGACTACATGTGCCTGCACGTATACATGTGACTCTTATAACTTACTTTAGTACATATTAGTTTTACAATATTAAAAATATACTATTATTGATTAAAAGCTTTTCAGATTGATAACTAAAAAATAAGCCTGTAGTTTATGAGGTTAAGCTTAACCTTGAATTGAATTATACAGAAGCTGTAGAACATACTTTGACAGGCTGTAGAAGCTGATTTGAGGTGCGTGAACAGTATGTGAATGTAGGGCAGGGATGAACATACTCTGAGCTCTGTTGTAAATTATTTACCGGCAGATTCCACTGTTCAGACTGTGTTAAACTTTGAATTGCGTTAAATCCCAACAACCCCATGACTCCCTTCAGCTTCAGAAAACAATTCTGCATGTTCCAGGCCCAAAGATGTTTTCATAGGTGTGATTTTTACCAGTTTGATGGTGCCACAACTGTCCTACAAAGACCTTTTATTAAAACATCTATTCTTTTAAAATATCTGTAACCTCCTCCCACTGTTCTGTAATTAATGTACATTTATTCCTTTCTTTTCTCTTCAGCTTTTAGCTTTTGTTAGAAATCTGAACAACATCACTATGACAACACTTCAGCTTCACATCTTCATGTGTATATTTGTCTGATCCCTTCTACAGGACTGCGGCCTTCAGCTGACCGATGAAGAGGGCCACCGCTGTTACCCGTTGGAGGGTCACCTGCTGTGTCACGCCTGCCACCTGCACAGGTTAAAAACTACCGGCCCCTCTCAGCCGCCGCCCAGCTACCCGCTCCACGTCACTGAGCTGTGAACATGCGCACACACAGCACAGAGCAAGTGTGTGTCAATGAGGGACAACACTTTCTCTCCTCCTAACGGAGCTGCATTGATGCTCCAAGCATCAACCACCTTTTCCGAAGCAAGTGAATGTAAAAGAAAGTCGTGAGCGGCTCTCTCTCCATAAGTTACTGTGTGCTTTCTCAGACTGCATCCCTCCACCCTCATCTCTTCACTCCAGCACGAATCCTGCAGCTGCAACCCTGAAGCTTGGCCTGGACTGACATCACAAATATAAAGTTTGAGCCTTGCATATTGATCCCAGAGAGGCCAGCATGGGGCCAATGCAAGACCAACGTGGTGCCAGTGAAGAGCCAATGTGGGACCAGTGTGGAGCAGATGCTGCACCAGGGCCAGTCTGGTGCCAGTGCGGGGCCAGCGCAAGACCAGTGTGAAGCCAGTGCAGGGCCACTATGGAGCCAGGGGGAAGCTGATACTAACCTCCAACCACAACCAATCTATCGGTCATTCCAAGCAAGGTCAGCTTGACTGCTGACTACAGCTTCAGCACATTCCACAGCCAGTCAGCCAACTGATCTGCTGAACAGAGTCACTACAGGACAGACTGCCACACTGCTAAACTCTGAGAGAGAGAAAGCGAGAGAGCGAGACAGTAAAAGGGAGAGAGAGATGACATTTAATGCCTTGGAAGTGGCCTTTCAATGAGAATCTCGCACTTATCAATTATTTCCTTCATTGCCTTCAAGTTGCACCGTTAATGTGTTTGTGTGCTTTTTATGTGTGTGTTGTGATGCTGGTGAGAGATGCAGTTCCTCACCTCGTTAACACCTAACATTCGTGTGTCAGGCTAGCAGCACTATCTCACTGAAACAAAAGGTTGGTGCGTGTTCCATAAGTTGCTAGAACAGCACAAACACACACACACACACACACACACACACACTGTGTTAACATCATTACAAGAAGAGTTAGCTGCTTGTTGTTGTTTCGTTTCCCACTCTATATTCCATGACGTTTCCTACAGATAAATGTAGGGGTCCACGTTTTCCAATATTGTGTTTTCTGACCGAGGGCAGTGAGTGCAAAGAGAAACGTGGGTGATTTGTGTTCTGACATGGGCACTGACAAGTATGAGTGCCTCTGTGTGTATAAGGTGTGTGTGTGTGTTATTTCTGAGAGCTGGGATTTGACTCAGTGTTTCCAGACACTGGTTTGTCTGGGAGGAAGTGCTGTAGAGGTGTGGAGCTGTCATGCCTCAGGAGCAGAGCAGAGAGGAGATCTGTTCCACTGTTTGGAGTTTTGCTGTTTTTAATTGCATCGTTCTCCAGCGGGTAGTGTTTGAATGGGGGAGGTTGTACATTGGATATTTCTGAAGCTGAAAGGTGCTGGACTCACCTAAGCACCACAGAGACGTCCTGCGCTTGCCCCGCTTTGGTTTTGCGGGAAATAAAAGCAGTGCTGAGAACTAAAATGAAAAGAACGGTATTTTGCACAGAACGAAATCAAACAATGAGAGTAAGAAACAATTTTGAAATGTTGTTAAAGTGTTTAAATTTTATTATTCTACATTTTATTATTTTTGTTCTGCACAGCAAATAAAATAAAATGCAATAATTCATCCGATATCGCATACTGCGCGCATGTAAAAACCTAACCCTGATTGCCTTTTCTCCTTCATCTGATTAAAGTCTGCTCCCAGAGTAGTGGGTGAGCTGCATGCCCAAATTAGTGACAGTAAAACAGATCAGCTTGTTGAATCCGTATGTTGTTATACACTTCACTGTACAAAAGAAGCTCCATGCTGTCTTTATTGTTGGATGTGCTGCAGTAGTTGCTGAGCAAGCATGTGTACACATTCATCTAAAATGTATAGCTTATTGAACCTGTGGTTCTCTGCTTATTTTTGCCTTGATTCCTCTACTAGGAGATCGCAGCGTAACACGCTAGAGCTCTGTCTTTACATTTCAGAGCGCTCCTGGGACGTTAATGTCAACAAAACACAGCTGGTATTATTCCATTTATTTGGCCCAGAAGAAACAACAAACATGATAGCCCTTTCTTAGCATGTTCCTTGAAATCAATGCATTATGAGACAATGTGCACTGTGAGAGTATCAGATTGTGAATCCAGTAGCACGGATCAAATCGTATCAAAGTGAATCGTGGCGTGGGTATATCGTTAAACCTTCTTTAAACCCCAGCAACACTGGAAAATCACATTATTAAAGGACATACTTAGATTGTGTTGACCTTAAAGCCCCTGTCTGCTTATTTTCATGCTTCCCTTCTATTATCTATAGCTTTTGTGATCAGGCAGAGAAAAATGATGATCTTTTCTGTGAAGAGTTTTTTTTTTTTTTTTTACTATATTTCACATAGTTTTCCTCTGTTTTACTGATCTTACATCGAATCAGCCAAAAAAGCAGAATCAGAACCAGAACCGACCTTAATAAAGAGAATGCCGAAATTAAGTTGCTAATATTTTAGAGGCACATTTTTGTGTTTTACAACACCGGCACCACTACTGATGTTGTTTATGTTGCCATGTTGATACCACTGCCAATCATTCTGCGATCTGTCACCCCCTCACAGTTCTGAACAAGCTGAAGCTCATTTTTAGAGCGGTTACCTATGATTAAACAGGTATAACACTGGTAAATGCCTAATCTACAGCATATCTTTAGTATTAAAATAAATATTGAAATGTAATGAAATAACCGCAGTATTAGCGCAGGCTAATGCTGTAGAATAGTTTATCTGGAATGATTAAATAACCTACTATAACCATTTAACTGCATTTCAAGATGACGTTTTAACTCTTTCTGTTCATTTTCATGAGGTTCTGTGAAAAGTACTGCTGTCTTTCACTTGTTTTTGTTTCCTGTTAAACATTTCTAATCTCAGTAGGTTTGGTATTTGTGTGTGTGTGTATGTTTGTAGCAAGCATTCCCACATGTTTTAGTGGCAGGGCCACTCTGTATGCTTGCTTGCTTGGTATGTGTGTTTGAGTGTCAGTGCTATGGGCAACCTTGGAGGCTCGACAGCAACTGACTGTGCTACACACCTCCTTTCAACTCCCTACCTTGTGTGTTGGTGTGTATTTGTGTTGGTGAGCGAGTGCGTGGGTGAGTCCTCTCCCAATAAATGCGCACACACGTGTCCTGCTGTAGTACTACTGAGTCGACGCAGGCGTTCAGAAACAAAGGCAGTGCTGAAGCGTTCTTCAGCCGACCCTGACTGCATCCTCGCACCAGCATCATCGTTTATAACACAGGCGCTAACTTTGGAGCACAGCACAGTTCACCTGCCCATCCTCTTCCACACGGCCACAGCGCCTCATTATTTGACCCAAGCAGCCAGGTTTGGCTCCAGAAAGATGGTATATTTTTGAGATAGCTTGAACAAAAACAGTGCACAGGAACGACCACACTGCACTCTTCTCGAATCATTCCCCGACAGGCCGAAATGTACTGATTGAAAGAAGTGCTATTTACTCCGCTCCTCTCCACGATGTCTTAATACACTTTTAAAATGTACTACTATTTCATAGAACACACATAGAGTCCCTGTAAATAAGCAATGTTAGCGTTTTGATATTTACCTGCTTCTGTTGGAAATGGCAGTGAGCTGTAGCTTTGTTTCTTGTGTAGTTCTCAGAAAGCACATCTTTTCGCCTTCTGTCGTATCACCTTTTCTTTCGCATCATTCAATGTTTTGATTTCCTAGATATTTCATAAATAAAAGGAAAGTAGATTTATTTATCTAAACATGAAAAGTTTAAAGTTATTTAATGTATTAAAAGTTGGGACGTATCATTTAACCGTAGATGATATAATCTGCTTTTTCAATAAAATGGTTTTGTAGTTAACTTAATCCAGATCGCTGTGTGCCTGATTTTTTGTAAGTGACTGTAAAGAATGTAAGACTGTAAAGAACCTGAACAGATTCCTTTTCATGTATACTGAATGTGAACTGAAGGACGGTTGCCTTTCTTTTTACCTGCTTCAGTCTGTGTTAATAGACACCCTTTTGTTATTAGATAATACATTTCAGATAAAAAAGATTGTTACTTTTTATACAAGCCTAAATAATATTGAATTATTCAGCATATTATGAATTGTGTAATATGAATTCAGTACCTAATATTAATTATTCAGTATCTAATATAAATGATTATTCTCTACTATTAATTATTCTGTTTTATATGAATTATTCAGTATCTAATATGGAATATTCATTACATACTATTTATTATTTGGTATCAGATATATCAAATATAACTTATTAGACTTGTGTCTAATATAATATATACTATTTACTATTCAGTGTTTAATATGAATTATTCAGTATCTATTATGAATTATTCAGTATCTTATAAATGATTCAGTATCTACTTCAGAGTTACTATGACACTTCTACTATGAGTTATTCAGTATCTTATATATTATTCAGTATTTGCTTTAAATTATTCTGTATCTTACTATGAATTCATTGTACAATATTCAGTATAGCACAACTGTACAGTTGAACAGTTTAAGGGGTTAATACAGAGTAAGGGAAGAAACTCTAAGGATTCCAAAGTTCTTTGGATCAGTTCAGTGCCGTAGGAAATCCGTGGAAGGTTTTCTGAAGAGTCACTTTTGCATTGGAAATGTAAAGAACCTTTACAAGAATCTTTAAAGAGTCTCCTTTTCTCGTTATTAGACCTCTGAGATGTCCAGTGTTTCCTGAGATGCCTCTGCCATCAGTGAGACCACAGTGTTTACTCAACAATGCTATCGCAACCCATCAGAGCTTGTGCTATTACGGGACAGTAATCAGGGCCGTGCACGCAAACACCCCCACCCCACCCCACCCCCCATCTCTGTCCCAGAGCCAACTGCCCGCCCTGCCCTGATGCCAGATAACCAGCGTCCCCGAGGTATCCGCTAAACCACCACAATCTGCTGGAATGTTCTTGGCCGGATCTCGGCTGTTCCAGAACCTAAAATATAATTGGAGCTGGAATCAGAACTTGACCAGTTCCACCAGAACCGTTCCAGAACGTTGCAGAACTGGATTCTTCAATTATACCCTGTGATTCTGAACACCATGACCAGTGTGAACACAGAATTCCACAAATCCAATCGATGTATATAGCAATCACCCCAGTAAAGCTACAGGGGGTCCAGATGTCTGAGAGCACACTGAAAATCAGTGAATAAACAACAGAACTTTACTGAAGCTCATGTCCAGAAATCACCTGAAGTGAATCTAATGTGCTCAGATGTTTGAAGCCCATTTTTAGCCAGTTTTGCATAGAAAGCTGAGCCTGTTGGTGCATCCCTCATATACTCTTAAGAAAAAACGTGCTGCAGAACCATAAGAAACCTTAAGAAAAAACGTGCTGCAGAACCATATTGGTAACAAATTGGGTGAGGAACCCTAAAACTGGTAAAGAACCTTCACATCAAGCGAAGATCATTTAGACCTTTAAAAGGTTTTTCACACTCACACATCTCTTTTATTACAAACATGGTTCCTTAATAGAACCAAAAGTGGTTCCTCTATGGCATCGCTCAAAGAACCACTTAAGGCACCTAGGAGTGGACCGTCTAAATGCAACATGCAGACTTTGCAGACACCATCCAGAAACACAGCCCGACTTCAGTCTGTCTGAATCTGACCACTGAATAGATTCTAATGCCAAATTTATAATGTTGCAGGAAAACAGCAGCTTAACCAGGAAGAAAATGACCA
The DNA here is from genome assembly GCF_030463535.1 of Salminus brasiliensis. Taxonomy (NCBI): domain Eukaryota; kingdom Metazoa; phylum Chordata; class Actinopteri; order Characiformes; family Bryconidae; genus Salminus; species Salminus brasiliensis. The sequence goes on from NC_132890.1 coordinate 30,697,134, forward strand.
GAATGTGAATTTCTCTGCACTGGTTAAACCTAATCACCAAAAATCTTCAAAGTGCTGAGATTTTCCTCCGGGTTGTTGTACAGTCTGAGAACACACGGGAGGGAGCGTCACAGTGTTAATTAGGTCATAAAGTAGCCGGACAATAGCGAAGATAATCTTAATCTCCCCAAATCTTAATCCAGCCTTAATCTAGTGTCTGAGCTGATCTGGATCTACGCCTATACACAGAAACACACTCACATACACACACACACACACACACACACACACACACTGTATTCCCTGATAGGTTCAGTTTAGATCCAAAAGTGGTTCCTCTATGGCATCACTCAAAGAACCACTTAAAGCACCAGGAGTGTACAGTCTAAATGCAACATGCAGATTTTGCAGACACCATTCAGAAACACTGCCCCACTTCAGTCTAGATGAAAGCCCTTCAGTCTGTCTGAATCTGACCATTTTAGGAATTTCAGGAAATTTTTGGAAATTCTTTGCCGCTGAGTGAATTAGTGCTGTTTTGTGCTGTTATGTTTCTGTAAAGTTATTAAATATTATAATATTATAGTTATAGCCATATGGAAACAGCATTCAGGGTGGAGGTGAAACAGAGTGGGCTCACAGGACACAATGGCACAAGGAGGCAGCAGGTCCAGCTAAAAAAAAAAATAAGTGTCAGGTACTTGGACCAAGGTTTTCTGCTCTGACTCCTTTTCTTCAGTCTGTACACCAACCTCGGCTTCCCTGATCTGTGAAGATCCTGAAGTTTGTGGACGATGCCACAGTGACAGGTCTGCCTACAGGAAGAAAGATGGGCAGCAGGTGACCTGGTCACTTGATGCACAGAGGACTGATAGGGTGGTGCTGGATATCAACATTTTTTTCAACCTTTTTTTTCTGAAAAGGTTAAAATACAAAACACACCATCTCCATCTATTAGCTGCCTTCCCTCTAAAGTCATGGTTTTCAGATGAAGGGAAAATGAGGCAGCGTTCGGGAGTGGGGACAGAATTCCCCATAGACAGATCAAATGCAAACTGCATAAACGATGTAAATCAGCAAAGAACACACAGCAATCAGCCATAACATTAGTACCACTGACATCTGAGGTGAAAAACATGGATCATCTTCATTGACTTGTTTCATCTGTCAAGGGGTGGATACATCAGGCAGCAGGTCAGTAGTCAGTTCTTGAAGGTGATATAAGCAGGGGAATAAGGATCTCAGAACTGAAAAACCAAACTGTGAGAACCAACTGACTGGGTCAGAACACCTCCAAAACATCAAGCAGGTGTTTCTGGTATGCAGTGGTCAGTACCCACCTAAAGTGGTTCAAGAAAGTACTACAGTGAACCAGAAACAGGGTCATGGGCACCTAGGGCTCATTGATGCAATCTATGGATCTGCTGCTAACGTCTTGGTGCCTGATATCACAAGACACCACAAGAAAAGTCTTGTAGAGTCCATTCCTTGAATGGTCAGATCTGTTGTGGAGGCACAACGACAATGACCTACTCAATATTAGGCCGTTGTTATGCTAATGTCAGGCTGATGGTGTACTCAGACAAGCTGAAAAGCTACATTGCTGCTAACAACCCAGCTTTAGTTGGAAGAGGAGATTACAACCACAAGTTGAGACGAACTCCCCTTCTCCTGAACGATCAGCAGCTCACCAAAGACCTGCATTTCTTCAGGTTTCCAGGTTTGAAAGTGCAACAGACAACCAACAGGCCTCCTTTCCCACCTTGGCGAGAAAGGTTCTTGGCCCAGATTTTGTCTCACCACCTACTCTAAAGCACGGCTATGAGCAAATAGCACCAATTTCCACAGACATTTTCAACAAATCATTGAAACTTTGTTCTGCTACCGCATGTTTCAAGTCCTAAACCATCATCTTAGTCCCTAAAAAAAAGACATTGCAGGACTAAACGACTACAGGCTGGTTGTCCTGACTTCTATAGTCATGAAAGTCTTTGAAACCCCTTGTCCTAACCCACCTGTAAGCTATTACAGACCCCTGCAGTTCGCATACAGGGCAAACAGGTCTGTTGGTGATGCTGTAAACTTGGCCTGCACTTCATTCTACAGCCCCCCGAAAGACCAGGGACCTATGCTGGAGTTCTGTTTGTGGATTTTTAACATTGTTGTTCCAGAGCTCTTGCAAGTCCAACTGTCTTAGCTGTTGGTGCCAGATACCATCTCCTGGTGGATCAGGGATTTTCTGACCACAAGGAGGCAGCAGGTCCAGCTAGAAAAAACATGTGCCAGGCACCTGGACCAAGGTTTTTGTAAAGGTAAAGGTGCACGTATTTGTCACTGTACAGTGTACAGCGAAATGTGTCCTCCTCATTTAACCCATCTGGTAGTGAACACACACTCACACACACACATGTGTTAGGGGCAGTGAGTACACACACACACACCCAAAGCGGTGGGCAGCCAACTCCAGCGCCCGGGGAGCAAAGAGGGTAAAGGGCCTTGCTCAAGGGCCCAACAGTGGCAGCTTGCCGAGCCCGGGAATCGAACCCACAACTTGTGCTCTGACTCCTTCTCTTCAGTCTGTACACCAACCTCGGCTTCCCTAAGACCTGATCTGTGAAGATCCTGAAGCTTGTGGACGATGCCACAGTGACAGGTCTGCCTACAGGAAGAAAGTTGGGCAGCAGGTGACCTGGTCACTTGATGCACAGAAGACTGACAGGGTGGTGCTGGATGTCGATGTTCGTGGCTCTGTGGTTTCCTCTCTGGAATCACTTGAGTTCTTAGGCCATTCCAGGGGCCTGAATTGGGAGAGGAACACAGCCTCCATAGCCAGTAAAGCAGAGCAGGGGGTGTCCTTCCTGAAACAGCTAAGGAAACTCAACCTGCCTTTCGCATTTTATACATATTCAGTTTGTGAAAAGGAATATTGTCTGATTAACCTTTACAGCTGTTTTGTCCTTTCAAAAGGTCCATTTTACCAGTCTTTTAAAAGTCAGTGTTGAATTCAGGGCTCGAGATGTAAACCGAGTAATTCAGAGTGAGTTTGATGTGTAAAGGTTAACTGTAGAGAAACTGACAGCTTGGATTCAGATATAGTGGTGATGATCAGAACCAGGAGTCGCCATGACTACAATACAAATATAGTTATTTTATTTACTGTCCAAAAGTGAAGTGTGAAGTGGATGTGGATTCTGAGTTTTAGATGTAAAAATTGAGGATGGTTATTTATTAATAATTATTTTATGTTTATTTTATACACAACACCCTGAATGTATCCCTCCACTGTTTATATTATATATATATATATATATATATATATATATATATATATATATATATATATATATATATATATATATCAGCCTTGTCTTATTACAGTACTTTTTATTATTTAATTTTACATGGTTTTTCTTAGGTAAACCTTAAAATAAAATACAATTATATATATATATATATATATATATATATATATATATATATATATATATATATATATATATATACCCTGTAAAATTAAATAATAAAAAATAATGTAATAAGACAAGGCTGACAAATATTGCCAGAAAATGACAGATACAAAATCAGACAGGCTGGCCTCAACCTAATCATTTTTCAAGTTGTTTAGAAAGGATCTCCAGGTGTTCCAGTAACATTTTTGTGATTCAGTAACACTGTGTACCTGCTCTATTTGTATAATATAAAAACATTTGTCCATGTCTTTTAAAGCATGGAGCAGCGGGAGACTTCCATGGCAAAAGTATTACTTTTATAGCTGCAACCATACCAGCAACCCGGGCCTGCTGCTGTATGGCAGGTAACAGACAATCCAAAGAAACCAAATATTGGTCTGGGGAATATTTACCATAGTTGCTTCTGGGAGACAATGAAAGATACTAATAGGACACTAAATAGCACAGAGATCTCTTTAGAAACCTGGCATCCACTGTGAGCAATTCTTCAATACTTGGAAACTTTCCACTGTGAATGATTTTATTTACATCTAAACAATTTAATTATGCAGAAACTTTGGAAAGTCAGTGAAATTCTCTGAAAACTAAAACACAGCTGAGATGATGTAGCCATTGGGCCTCAAAAACCAATATCTCACCTGTATTTTTCCTGACAAAAAGTTTGACGTGTTTGACGTGTCATCAGTAGAATTGTTCTCGGCTGCTCATATAATAACAGATCCCCCGTCCTCCCAACCTGAACAAATCCCAAATATGAAATCATCAGTGAACATCAGAATCATTGTGACTGAGTAATTTCTTCTTAAGAACCACTGGTAATAAGGCCCAATGTTTCCCCAAACTTCTGATGGACCACTATGTCTGTCCTCACCATAGAAATGGAATTCCATTCCCAGCAGGACCCTGTTTCTGCGGTCCTTACGAGCTAGGGGCCATAGACCACCCAACCAGGCTGACCACAAGGCTGGGCAAAATGATTAGTCCTGCCCACGTACTAACGCTGACCTTTATGTAGCAGCACAGGCCGTGGGAACTGGACTCAGAGTTTTGCTCAGTGCCTCGGTGAAATGATCTGTGGGATGTCCGTGCCAGACGAGTAGGGCTGAGCAAATTCGTACTGGAGCCTCTGAGTCTGAGGGCAAGACGATTTGGAAGCATATAGGCTGTATATGAGGAGTGGGTTTGGGGTCAGCATCATATAAAACACGCGCTCTTTGCTTGCTGTAATTGACATTAAAGGAGTAGTTCAGCCAAAAAGCAAATGAACGTGATTCATCACTGACCTCAGATACAGTCGATCAGCCGAGATGTACTTACTATCTGAAGTTCACAGCGGGAGATTCTAGGCTAATGTTGCTAACAAACACTAGACTTAGACTGTCACCAATCTTATCTTCAAAAACACAAGCCCCCATTCAGATCTTCACTTGTTTGCCAGCGTTTAGAACATGGTAAGGTGTGATCTAGTCGATGAACACAAAAATAAACTTTAAAGGCAGCTAACATTTTGTGTAACTATTCCAATTGTAGCTTAATTGTCAAGCCTATGGCTGGCTGGGGGCCAAAAGTGTTATTACAAACATCTGTTACCAAAGAGTAGCCCCAAGTTCGTACAGAAGTCCCTGTAGTTACTGAATAATACACCTTATATCGTTGCTGTCCACTAAAACCATTTCCGTTTTTGTCCATTCTTAGTTTTCATGGTTTGAACCCTGTTGCTGCTTCTGTACACTGTGTGAGTAGTTCTGGATGAATGGACCAATAGAAATGCTCCAAATTCTTAATTTTACATTGACTTCCATTCAAAGTTAAGGGCATTTTGCCCTCTCGTCACCATTTTAGAGATACATGTTTTTCCTTGGACAGCGACGATATGCTGTGTTGCTGAATAATGTATTTACATTTATGGTATTTAGCAGACGCTCTTATCCAGAGCGACTTACAAGGTTACTGGTATTACAGATGTGGGCCAATGTAGCATTGTAGCAATGTAGCAATTAGGAGTCTTGCCCAAGGACTCTTATTGGTGTAGCGCAGCATAGTCACCCAGACCGGGAATCGAACCCTGGTTTCTATGATTTTTCCAGTAGAGCTAATACATTACGATTTTGTCGTCTCTTTACAGAGGTGAGAAAAACAGGCTTAGTCTCAGATTCATCAATTTCAGAGTCATCTTAAGCTGAGCCCTCGATGCGTGAGTCAGCAGAATCATTCCCCACAGCATTTCTAGGCGTGTGGAAACGATCCATGAAGAAATGCGTGACTCTTGGCACTGTGTAAATCGGAGATCTCACCAGCTTTGCTCTTTTTTTGCAGAAAGGATGATGACACACTCAGTGACGGCTTCACTGGAGCGTATCAGATAAGAGTGATGCAGTGTTTGATCAGTAGTTTGATCAGTAGTTTGATGCAGTGTTTGATCTGTAGTTTGATGCAGTGTTTGATCTGTAGTTTGATGCAGTGTTTGATCTGTAGTTTGATGCAGTGTTTGATCAGTGTTTGAACAACAGTCTGAATGTTGTTGGGGCAGTGGTGGCTCAGCGGTTAGGGCTCTGGGCTATTGATGACAAGGTTGTGGGTTCGATATCCGGGATGCCACTTTGGGCCCTAGAGCAAAACCCTTCACCCTCTCTGCTTCCCGGGCGCGACAACTATGGTTGCCCACCACTCCGGGCATGTGTGCTCACTGTCCCCTGTGTGTGTTTCACTGGTGTGTGTGTGTTCACTGCACTGTCCCACAGTGGGGGAATTCTCAGATAAATTATATTATATTCACAATATAAATAATAAAAGTAAAAAGCAATAACATTATTATTTACAGATTATTTACAGGTAATTGTAAATGACTCTTAATTGCACATGTGTATGTGTGTGTGGGGGGGGGGGTTTCCATTTGTGCCTGTCAAAGTACCAAACTGTCACTTGCATCTTGCATATCTCTAGGATATTCAGTCTTGACCCAAAATGATGCCAGTTCCAGACGGTGTCTATGGTTTTATGGTAGGCCTATTTTGTGGTGACTGACAACCTAAAAACAATCACATAGTAGCTGCAGTATATGGAGTGCACCCATGGTGGCCAGCCACATCACAATCTGTAGGGCTGGTGGCATCCCTAGATACGCCACTGCCCTTATGGCAAAGTTGCAGTGACGCACCCAATGTTTCCTAGTGGGTTCTGGACCCACCGTGACCCTGACCACGAAAACCTACTGAACTGAATTGAATCAAACAGCCATTTCTAAGCTTTGACATTCAGATCTTCATGAGTCCATCATATCTGTATCGCTTTTACTCCAGGATGTTAGACAAAGGTTATTCTGAGGGGATGGAGTTCAAGTTACCATGGCGACTAGTGCAGAGATATGTGAGCCACGGAAAAAGCTTCAATTAGAAGAGTTGCATCCTCAGCGAACAGGAAGCGAAGCAAATTGTCTATCAGGGCAGCTTAGCCTATAGGTTAAAAAGGTGTTTCTGGCCTAGCAGAAGCCCCTGAAGGTGTTCATTCCTGTCTGCTTACAGCTGTTCTGCTCGTACTAGTGCAGTAATTTATTGGTATTCCACATAGAATCGAAGAAAAAATCGAAGTTTTGTTGCACGTCATAACGAGTAAATGTCATGATTTATGAATGCAGTCCGGCTGTGCTTTCAACCAGTAACCGTCCAGAGTGCAAACATGGAGCTGCATGGTGTGTTTTGATTGCAGGAGCTCTGTTAAACTCGCTTCAGAACCAAATCGAAAAACTCATCTAATATTCTCGCGAACCAGGCCCGAAAATAACTCCGGCTTGGTCGGGTTTGAAGTAAAAAGGGCTCGTTGCCAGGCAACAGGCTCCCTTAGCCAGTCTCTTAGAGGTTCGGATTTCTCTCTTTTGCACCCGGGAGCCCTCCGTACACTTCAGAAAGCGAAATAAATAAATAAATAAATAAATGATTCTGTCTGCTGTTAGCCTCCCCTCAAGGCTCTGCATAGTCTGCTTGGGTTTCTAGGTTTTTGTAGACCCTTTGTTCAGTTGAGTTAGTTATGGCCTGCTAATTCATACAGCGTCCAGCTCTGGTTTCTTTCAACTGCAGGATGTTTTTGGCCAGGACATGACGTGTTCCACATGTGTTCGCTATTGATTTCCCTCTCTCTGAGGATGGGCTGTCGCACAGTAGTAGAGCTTCAGGGGGTTTGAGAAGGACGCAGCATAGGTGGCCTCTGACCTTGTGTTCCACAGAAGGAGCACTGGGAACTCAGCAAAGTTGACTTTGCCATTTGTTGAGGAAACACATGGCGACACCTGGTGGTCATAAATGGACACTACAACCACCCACCACAGAACAACTTCTGATTGGTTTAAAGTGATGGCATGTTGTACAGTTATACCTTGTATGCTGATTACATGTGATTTTCTTCCATGTTTGAGCCTTGAGTGGCGCAACCATCTAAGCCCTATTGGTTGCAAGCTTCAATCTCCCTTGTCTATCGGTACCATGCTAGTCCTCCAAGCACACCAAGATCCAGCACCATTGCGTTGGTACTTCAGGTGCCACCGCATGGCAGTGGTGGCCCAGGAAAAACAGCACCTGGCTATTAATGACAGAGTTGTGAGTTTGACACACTGCCTTCACAAATTGGCAAGGTGAGACTTTTCTCCAGAACAAATTTAAGAACATTCTTAGTGCGGTAGGCCGCTGAGCCACAAAGAGCCCTGAAGAACCTTTTTAAATAACCCTGATATAAAGGTTCTTCACACAAACAAATCTCTATTTCAAACTCTACTAACTATCTGAAGCACCTTTATTTTTAGGAGTGTAGATTCACAGCGCCTGCTTAAATGCTTAACTACAGACACATGATTCAAACATTATAACTTCCTGATTCCTTAAATGAAAGGTAAGGCTGTAATGTAATATATTTTATTCAGGTGGAAAAGTCTAGAAACAACACAGTGGTGTTCAGTACAGGGGTGTTCTTTAAGTATGGTCTGATTTTTAGAATGGTTAATTATTCAAATAATTTGATTATTCTCATTAACATTTTCGTGACATTCAGGTTACTGCTGTGTGCTCCTCAATTCTTGCCCAATCTAGATAACGTGCAGAAAGCGTAGAGTGTAGCGGTACCTCTTTTTATTCGCTTGCAGCCTCTTGCCATGTTTAAAGCATATAAAATCAAAGTGCTGTTTGTTGTAGTGTGGGCTGTTTTTACACACAATCTGCTGGAAGGTTGCAGATGTCCCACAGGGCCTCGGGGGGCCAGGGGGTCGGTGCAGGGGGCCTGTGAAGCATGTTTTGGGGTGTGCGTATGTTCAAGCAAAGTTCTTCTTGATGAAATTGATGAGACCGTTTGTAGAGGAGTCATGGGAGCTGACCTCAGTCTTATCCTGCAGTTCGGGTTCAATCTTTTTGGCCAGCTGTTTCCCTAGCTCCACCCTGAACGCACAGAGAGAGAGAGAGAAAAAGCAAGGAGACTTTCAGTAAGGTTCACTACCAAGCTAATTTAGCTTATCTAATGAAGCATACACCTATCAGCCAGAACATCAGTACCACCTGCCTAATATTGAGTAGGTCCTCCTTGTGCCACCAAGGCAAATTGTCCACTGTACTTACCCCCACTGGTCAAAGCTGTTGATCTCCCACATGACTCCCTGGATGAAGATCTTATGTTCATACATGGCTGCAGAAACAGATATGTGGACAACAATGGTAAACAGGTATGGAGATCCTGCAGACCTTAGTTTCAACCTTAATGCATCACACACGATTAACCGGGTCACATATGTCAAATTAAGATATAGAATTAAAATGAATGGATTGGGATGGAACGCTTTCAGAACAGTCTAGCAAAAAGTAACCTCACCGATAAGCACTCCGAGAGTGTACGGCGTCAGCTTCTTGAAGACAATAGAGTTTGTTGGCTTATTTCCTTGGAATACCTTTAAACAGAGAGATATGAAGACATACAGAGGACCATAAACAAAATGCAAGGTGGTGTAACAGCAACCATCTCCACTAGGGGTCAGACTACGTATCAACATTAATGCTAGCATTAGTATTTCCACTAAGGGGCAGCACAAGCCGTTTGATTGGAGGTGAGCTCTCACTTTGTGTGGTAGAATCTTCTCCAGTTTCTCTCCACTCAGTCCTCCGGCCTCCAGCTCCTTCTTTGCCTCCTCTGTTGTCTTTCCTTTCATCATGGCCTCTGTCTGGGCCAGGAAGTTGGCCATCAGGATCTAAACACATACACGAAATGACATGAACCACACTGAGGCACGTACTCTTTAAAACACAGCATATCACACTGTTGGTATGTTTATCCGATACGGACAAAAGTATTGGGACACCTGCTTCTTTTCTTTTAGTATCAGGGGTCTTAAAGAGTATACCCTGCTTTTGTTGGAGTAACTGTCTCTACTGTCCAGGGAAGGCTTTCTCACAGACTTTGGGGATCACCATCCTACCTTACCCCCAACTCCCTAACTCATCCCAAAAGTATTGCATGGAGCACCATTATTCTTCACAGCACTGTTCCACAGCTCAGTCCATGCCCATGTCCGGCAGTTTTGTGCCAGTACTCATTACTGACATATGCAATGTCTTATATGTCTGTTATAAGCTTCAGAACAAGCCCCGAATGTTTGTGTCTAGTCTGAAATGTTCCACAAATGCTAACATACTGCTAGAATCCCATAGTACAGCAAGTAAAAATCTGCATTATCATAGTTTTTTAATCCACTTTGTAACTGGGTTTTGACATTTAAGCCCTGAACTGAAGGCCTAGGTCTAAGGCCTAGGTCTAATAGTCAAGGTTCATCACTGCTTCAAACTAATCACTGCAACCTGTAAAGTTATACAGACATGCAGGCATATAGGCTACCTTATGGTGCAGGTTGTTCCTGACTGGGTGTTGAGTCTGGGCTGGGATGAGGAAATCAGAAGGGACTGTACGGGTTCCTGTAGACAAGACACAAGGATTCCTTTCCAACATACATACACATCATGCGTAGAGACAGGGTGGAGGTGTTTTCCATGCTAGGAGAGGAAGGAAGAAATGACTGCCGTCTTTAATATTCTCACCCTGAGGTAAACCAGCCAGTCTGCTTTTCCCTCTTTCCCTGTGTCTGTCGAAACACGGATTGATGCTATATACACTATATAGACAAAAGTATTGGGACACCTGCTCATTCATTGTTTCTTCTGAAATTAAGGGCATTAAAAAGAGTTGCTGTAAGGATTTGATTGCATACAGCAACAATAGCCTTAGTGAGGCTAGGATGTTGTAAGATCACCACCCCACCTCATCCCCGAATGTCACCACTCCCCAAATGTGTTGGAAGGAGCATAATCATTCATTCCAGAGAACACAGTTCCACTGTTACACAGCTCAGTGCTGGGGAGCTTTATGTCCCTCTAGCCCACACCTGATATCAGGCATGATGCAAATAGGCTCGAGAGAGACCTACTCTGTTGGCAGTACTTTTCTACAGGGACTAGACAAGCTGTGTGTGTGCATTTGCAAATCTGTGTCAGCTTAATGAGTACAATTTAAAGAAGGGGGTGTCCACAAATATTTGGACATATAGTGTACATGCTACATGCTTTACACCACTTATATAGCAACACCAGCTAGTCACATTGCAGTATATTACTACTAAAGCCAGACAGAGTGAGATAGTGTTGATTTTTAAGCTCTTAAAGACGTTAATGGCTTAAATGGTACCTTGGTGGATGAGCTGGTAGAAGGCGTGCTGTCCGTTAGTTCCAGGCTCCCCCCAGACAATGGGTCCGGTGTGGTAGTTGACGCGGCTGCCACGATTGGTGATGTACTTCCCATTGGACTCCATGTCGCCCTAAGCATGAACCAATACTAAATATTGACCTTATTATTGAAATGTTGTAGCTAAGAGGTTAATGTAGCTGGGGGCTGTGGCCCAAGGCCACCAGGAGGCCCAGTGAAGATTGCTTATGCTTCAATCTTTAAGTACACTGTATAAAAAATGTTAATTTACTGCAAAAGTAACTGCATTTACAAATTGCACAAACTGCACCAGTGTGAAACACAGACTGAAGTATAGACCCATGCAGTTTGCACAAGGCTAAAAGTAGAGTATATCCATTTGTCGCCAAGTTAGCCTCAAAGCTATATTTGGGAGCTGGAAACTGTAGCTACATTTTGCTAGCAGCTTTTAGCCTTGGGTGCTTTGAAGGCCTTGGGTGATGTCTACCTGCTGGAAGTAAGCAGCAAAGCGGTGCATGTACTGGTCGTAGGGCAGCAGGCAGTGTGTTTCCATCTGGAAGAAGTTGATGTACCAAATGCCCAGCATGGCCAGCAGAACAGGCGCGTTCTGACCCAGCGGAGCCGTGCGGAAATGAGTGTCCTACACAGAGCAGGAGGAATCTCAGGGTTAGGTCAAATTATTAAAGGTGAATTTCACTGACTCTTCTAAATTTCAGTATAATTAAATGGTTAGGATGTAAATAAAGTCATTTAGAGTGATTTGTTGTGCAACGCTTCGTTCTAGAAAAACTTCAGAACAGTCAGAATTGTTCAGAGTAGTAGTGAAGTGAAATGTATAGAGAGCTTGATGGCTCTAAAAGCTCCCTTACAGAACATTATTACACCATATGACTATTAATATATGATGCCTGATGCCCGAGACACTGTTTCACCATAGTTTTGAGAAGCTATTGGTCTAAAATGTATTTTATAATGTAATCTTAATGGGGAAGTGCATGTTTTTCCAGTTTGTCACTAGTTTAACATCAACATCAACATTCATACATGCACTGGTGGTTTTGGAAAGTAAATAAAACAACATTGTACTCATTGGGACACTATCACCACTACTGTAAAGAAGTGTAAAGAAGTCCAGGCCAGCAAGCTTCTCTGCATTGAACCATTTCACACTAAACCCAATGTAAATGACTTTGTTAAGATCTCAAATTCTGAGGCAATCTGAAGAAAAAATTGAGGGAATTCCCTGTTTCCACAGCAATCAAGGAATAAAAACATTGCACTAAACCTTTTACTCAATACTTACATTTTAAATAGTCCAAGAATTTTGGATTGGCCAGATCATCAGTGCATACTTTGAATATTATTATGACTGAATAATGTTTCAACTGATCAAAAGAAACTGAAGGAGAAACAAGGGAAACAGAGCAGATAGGCCCAAACAGGACAAAAGTCTGACATCTGTAGATGACTGATTTCTTTATTGACCTTTTTAGCTTACAGCTAAGCTACACAGAGAGTTAGGAACACCTACCATCCAGTGTGCTCCGGCTAACAGCTTTTCAAAGTTCTCGAAGCCTGAGAAGGAAAAGAAAATCAGTCAGGAATCTGTCTGTTTTCATTCAAACACAACAAGAATGAACAATAACTATCATGACTAACCAATGTGCAGAGCGATGGACAGTCCAATCGCTGACCATAAGGAGTAGCGTCCACCAACCCACTGGAAAACGAATGGTTCAGTTAAAAATAATGAACACTGAACCCTGACTGTAATTCACTGTAGGCCTACAGAATGCACTCGCTAGTGACCACCGCTTCACTCAAAACAGTAAGTTCAAACGGTAAGGGCTGTTTTTCCACATATAGACTTCAGGGGCTGGGGTAGAAAATGAATTTACATGATATTGACTCTTTAATAATCACAAAATAACAAAGTAAAAAATATACACAGCCTGAGAATATGTTAAAAACTGTACAGTGAGGTTTTAGGCACCTAAGCATATGATTTAAAAGCACTTATCTTGGTAATAAGACTGAATTTACTTGTAAAAACATCATATCCCATTAAACAGATGCTGACAAACATACATACAGTAAAAAGCAGCTAGAATTTCTCATTCTGAAGAAAGTAGTTAAGATCTTATGAGCTAGTCTGAAGAACAAAGCTTGGTTCCAGGTTTCTCCTGGACGCCCCAACCCAGCAAAAAGATTTGTCCAGCTCACCTGATCTAACATCATTAAGCACTGATTTACCAAACCAGGTGTTGGATGATAACGCTAAATAATACTAGACTCCCAGGAGGAGAGCTTTAGAGATGTTTAAACACCTCCGGATGTGAGACACACTGGTGTTAAATCACAACTTTTTGTAGGAATGTTATTAGTATTTATTCTAACATTAGTGTTTTACTGCAGAAATAAACACTTATTTCCAGATAAGGAGCTTTTACCTGTCAAAGGTGCCTTAAACCTTTACACAGTACTGCAGGTACCTTTGAAGCTTTTTGGAAGAGGTAAAAAACATGTGCTAGACTGTGTGGCATAAGTACTCTACTGTAAAAGGGCTTCTAGCTTTTACTGCACAGCTGAGTTCTGCCTATTGGGGCCCCTGCCACTTATTGAGTCGTCCCTGGCTAATCTCCTCACTCTCAGGACATTCCATGTGCACTGATCTATGGACAAAGTTGGGACATGAGATTACACACAAGCCGAATATACTGCTTTACAGGCCTCTCCAACATAAACACAGACTTAAAATATAGCTTTTGACCCAAGGTAAAGTTGCCCTGTGAATTTCATACATTTTTAATAATGATGTGATGTAAAAAAAACTTTACTTTAACTTTACAATTCTGTTTCCCTCTAGCTATTGAGCACTGCCCATTCATGACCACCAGAGCGTTATCCTGACCGTGTGTGTGTTGGAGCACATGTACATGACACACTGTAAGCTCCTTTTCTGAGATGGCCTCCAACGTAAAGGGCATACGGTCCACACCTCGCCCTTTAAATATCAACAATGTGACTGAGCCCAGCCTGCTGACCTTTGGCGTTCGGCTGACCTCTGTGGGGATAAAGGTTGTGCTGTATTTATATCGCCTGAGCGTGGGGCAGCGCTTTGAGAGGAGATTCTGGTTACCCTGCAGCTGCCAGTGTGTGCATCCAGCCACCTACTTCACAGGTCAAAAGACCAGCCTATTAATAGCCCCTGTCTGAGTCCCCTTCTGTAAGACAGGCTTAAACACTCCACACAGTGATGCAGCAATGTCAGACATACTCCATACACACACACACACACACACACACACACTTACATCCCAGAACTCGAACATGTTCTCTGTGTCGATGCCGAAGTCCTTCACTTTGGGCTGGAGAACAAAAGCAGACACAAAAGAAGGAACCAATAATAATGATTCACTACTATTGATTATTCAGTACCTACAATGAATTATTCATTATATACTATTACTATTACTACTATTACATTATATACTATTATTCAGTGTCTATTCTGAAATATCCTGTCAGTACTGTGAATTGCTTATAACAACTATTAATTATTCAGTAACAACTATTAATTATTCAATAACTATTATTAATGATGTACTACCTCCTATCAATTATTCAATATCTACAATTAATTACTATCTACTATGAATTAGTCAGTGTCTATACTGAATTATGTAGTAACTACTATAAATTAATCAATTTCCACAACTTTCAAAAATCAGTATCTTATACTAAATATTCAGTATCCCACCTATGAATTACTTCAATTTCTTCAATTAATGATCTATCCTATTATAATGAACTATTCTGAATTATTTAGCAGCTACTGTGAATGATTCATTCGCTATTATGAATGATTCAGTATCTCCTGTAATTTACTCCGTACCTATAATGACTTATTAAGTATCTGCTAGGAATTATTCAGTACTTTACATGTCAGTACAGTATTATGCAGCCACTAATGAGTCTAATGTGTATGTTATGTAAATGAGTTTGTTATATTTTCAGGGGTACATATGCTGGGACAAACATCAGTTTATGTTTAATACGCTTACACCGTTGGTGGAGAGGGCAACAAAATGTTTGGCAACAGCAGATTTCTGTGGAAGAGAGGGAAAATATATATTATTTATGCAATATTTGTTACACACAACTGATCAGTCTCACTGATGAACACTATGGCAGAATGACTCCTGCTTATTTCTCTTCTTTGCATGCTCACAGGTGAAGCATTCAGGCTACTGGATTATGTATGTCATCATTTAATATTGTAAAAATCATGTGGAAAACTCTCAGTCAGTGCCATGGAGTGCAGTACAGAGATAGAAGTACAGAGAGTCAAAACATAGCTTGACACACTGTGTCCAGGACTCAGGGCTTACGTCTTTGGCAGCCTCCAGGAACCACTCCTTGGCAGACTCTGCATTGGTGATGGTCTCTTGAGTGGTGAATGTCTGAGATATAGAAGAAATGACTTTGTTAGAGCACAATTTCACATCAACACAATAAAAAATATATTAGAAGTTTGAGGTCTCATAGTCATCTGACCTCTATTACAATACTTGGGCCCCTACTTTTAGACTTGATAAGGCATGACATTATATACTAGAGGCCTGTTGTAGCTGGATAGTTTTACCTGAGCAGGTTATGTAAACTAATTAAACCAGGGCTAATCTGCAATTTTGGTAATAGGTAGTCCTGTTCAAATCAGCCTTAAGATAATAGAAAAACCTGCTGGTCGACAGTGACACTATTTTGGCAACCTGAGATTAAAAAAGCTTGAATTAAGCTTGGTTTAGCACAGTACCCTTATTCCCTTACCCTTAACTTTGACATGAATGTCCAGGCTCTGACATTTCAATGCAGGCTGTGTGGGTGAATTTGGGCAAATAACACAGATACACTACAGGTGTATGTAAATGTTTGTGGGCACCCCTTCTAATGAATACATTTAGCTACTTTAAGTTGCACACATTGCTGACACAGATCTGCTAATTCATGCACAGCTAGTCTAGTCCCTGCAGACAAAGATAGCCAATAGAATAGGACTCTTTGGAGCAGATAAACATTAACCTAAAACCATGCCTAATGCCAGGTATAGGCTAGAGGGGTATAAAGCCCCCCAGCATGAAACTGTGGAGCAGTGGAAGAACTGTGTTCTCTGGAATAAAGGATGGCGCACCAGCAAATACTTTTAGGATGAGCTGAGAAGTTGGGGATGAGGTGGGGAGGTGATCATCCAACATCCTGACCTCACTAACTCTTTTGTTGCTGAATGCAGCCAAATCCTCGCAGCAATGCTCCAAAATCTAATACAAAATGTTCTTTCCTGGACAGTAGAGACAGTTACTCCAACAAAAGCATGATACACTCTTTTTAATACTCTTGGTTTTGGAGGAAACAATGCATAACTGGTGTCCCAATACTATTATATTGTCCATATAGTGTAGTGTATTATTGTAGGATATAAGGGGGTTAATGGTTTGTTCTTTAAAATGTCTGAATTTTGTGAAGCTGTCTGCTTAGCTCACAGTTTTTGGAGGCCTGACTGGACAAAACATAAAACATCAGACCAAACCCCGGCTCCGGCACGCAGACAGAATTCCTTTGTCTGAAAATAATCTCAGACACAAACAACAGAGGCAGAATGGGAAAGTTCCACATGGTCACAGCATTCACTACATGGCCAAACATCACATCCGTGTGTGCTTGTTCCACCTTTGCTACAGGAACAGCTTCTATATCTTTATAGAGATCTTGTTGTGTATGTGAGGGCTTTGTCCTGTTGTAACTGAAAAGGCCTACCCCAGACTTTCAGAATCACACAGGCCCAAAGCCCATTATCCTTCTGCACCAAACTTTACAGTTGGCTCTACTTTTTCCTCAGTTCTCTACTATTCAGTAGCTGTGAAAATCATGAATAAAAGAGTGATGAGTTCATCTGGATAGTTGGGTCCAGGAGCATTCTGGGGAATGCTGAGACTGAAATACAGGGGTAATTGTTGTGGACTTATTAAGCTCATTGAGTTCAACAATTATGCAATCTCCTTTTATGGCCTCACATCTACAGGTTGGCTTTTCACATTTCGTTAATGTTATTTTAGTTGTTGTTGCTCCAGCACTTACAGTTGACCAGGGCACCTCTATCTGGGCAGACGTTTGATGAACTGACTTGTTGGGAAGGTGGTATTTCTAAGACAGTGGAAAGTCACTCAAATATTCACCCATTTAACCCATTCTACTGCCAGGGTTTGTCTGTTGAGATTAAACTGTTCACCTAAAGCTGCTTGAAAACTAATAGGAACAATCATTTAGTGTTATATCCTATTAGTTGTATTCAGATCCTCCTGTATTTGGCTCTTACTAACACAGCCACATAACCATTTTGGAGGGAAACACGTCTTGCATAAGTGCCGAGTGAGTTGGACTGAACAGCATTATCATTCTGTTAAAGGAATTCCAAACCACTTCGTTTGCTGCATCACTTCATCCTAAGAATCAGAAATCCCTGTTTAAACGGATGAGCCAAGCTGAGCAGTGTTATTCTAGCTGCAGATACCTTGGAGGCAATGATGAAGAGTGTGGTCTCAGCGTTGAGCTGCGCCAGTGTCTTGACAATGTGTGTTCCGTCGATGTTGGAGACAAACCAAACCCGTGGCCCGCCTTTAGAGTAAGGCTTCAGTGCCTCCGTCACCATCAGGGGACCCTAACCAACACAGAGGAGTGTGGGTCAGAAAAGCCCAGTTCTGCTCTGAATACCAAAGCACATGTATGTATATTGTATCTATAACTATAAATGTGGAGAGGAAAAAGGAAAGGAGAGGAGAGGAGAGGAGAGGAAAAAGGAAAGGAGAGGAGTGGAGAGGAGAGGAAAAAGGAAAGGAGAGGAGAGGAGAGGAGAGGAGAGGAGAGGAGAGGAGAGGAGAGGAGAGGAAAAAGTAAAGGAGAGGAGAGGAGAGGAGAGGAAAAAGGAAAGGAGAGGAGAGGAGAGGAGAGGAGAGGAAAAAGGAAAGGAGAGGAGTGGAGAGGAGAGGAAAAAGGAAAGGAGAGGAGAGGAGAGGAGAGGAGAGGAAAAAGTAAAGGAGAGGAGAGGAGAGGAGATGAGAGGAGAGGAAAAAGGAAAGGAGAGGAGTGGAGAGGAGATGAGAGGAGAGGAAAAAGGAAAGGAGAGGAGAGGAAAAAGGAAAGGAGAGGAGAGGAAAAAGGAAAGGAGAGGAGAGGAGAGGAGAGGAGAGGAAAAAGGAAAGGAGAGGAGAGGAAAAAGGAAAGGAGAGGAGAGGAGAGGAGAGGAGAGGAGAGGAGAGGAGAGGAGAGGAAAAAGGAAAGGAGAGGAGAGGAGAGGAGAGAAGAGGAGAGGAAAAAGGAGAGGAGAGGAGAGGAGAGGAAAAAGGAGAGGAGAGGAGAGGAGAGGAAAAAGGAAAGGAGAGGAGAGTAAAAAGGAAAGGAGAGGAGAGGAGAGGAGAGGAAAAAGGAGAGGAGAGGAGAGGAAAAAGGAAAGGAGAGGAGAGGAGAGGAGAGGAGAGGAGAGGAGAGGAGAGGAGAGGAAAAAGGAAAGGAGAGGAGAGGAGAGGAGAGGAGAGGAGAGGAGAGGAAAAAGGAAAGGGGAGGAAAAAGGAGAGGAGAGGAAAAAGGAAAGGGGAGGAAAAAGGAGAGGAGAGGAAAAAGGAAAGGAGAGGAAAAAGGAAAGGAGAGGAGAGGAGAGGAGAGAAGAGGAGAGGAAAAAGGAGAGGAGAGGAAAAAGGAGAGGAGAGGAAAAAGGAAAGGAGAGGAGAGGAGAGGAAAAAGGAGAGGAGAGGAGAGGAGAGGAGAGGAATGAAAGTGAAGATAAAAAAGAGGGCAGGAAATAAAAGGAAACAACTGCACAGAAAAAGGACAGAAAAGGAAGGAAACAGAAAGAAAATGACATGGCAGGAAAGAAAGGGAAGAGAAGGAAAGGACAGAAGGGGAGAGGAGACGAGAGTAAAGGAAAAGGAGAGAAGAGAGAAGGAAGCAACAGCACAAGAGAGGAAAGGAGTGGAAAGAAAAGGAAAAGAAAGGAAAGGGGCAAATGAGAAGAGAACAGGAAAGGACAGAAAGGGACAGGAAGAGGAAAAAGGACAGAACAAGAAAGGAAGAAAGGGGAATGGCAAGAAAAAGAAAGGAAAGAAAATGACAGGACATAATAAAAAAAGGAAGGAAAAGGAAAGGGAAAGAACGGGACAGGAGAAGACGAAGGAGGAAGGAAAAGAAGAGGAAATGACAGAAAATGAAATTACACGACAGGAAAGAACAGAAAAGGATGGGATAGAAGAGGACAGAAAACAGAAGGGATAAAGAAAATGGAAAGGAAACGAACTGAAACTTAACAAAAAAGTGCAGTGCAGAAAAAGGCAGGGTTAGGAAATGAACAGACAGGAAAGGATAATAAAGTGGATGTTCTGCACTTACCAGGTCAGAGCCTCCGATGCCCACATTCACAACATCAGTGATGGATTTCCCTGTGTAGCCTTTCCACTCTCCACTGCGCACTTTCTGCAGTACACAAATTAAGAAATAAACACCTGGAGAAATTCTTAAGACATCCTAAAAACAAGACCTGCAAATCATTAGACAGTGTTTGGCCTCCCTGTATTATCTAAAAGCAGAAAAGACATAATTAGACTCGTCTGCATAGCTCGAACTTTAAAAGGCTTTTGTTTGGTTTATGTTTTAATTAGAAATTTCCACTGAAAATCCAAATTCACACATACGTCACACACATGATTTAATGATGGATTTTTGTGTGTAAAAATGTATTTGTTTGCTGTTATTGATGATTCATCTTTCAGAGAGACTCAGTGTTTGGTCAGAGGGTGATGTGTAGTTCACAGGTCTCAGTAATTGTACGTGTTTCTGCTCTGTCTGCAGTGAAAGACACTCACATGGCAAAAGCCCTTCATTTTCTCCAGGACCTTGTTGACCTCAGGCATGACGTCTTTGCCGTCCACAGTGATGGGGGTGTTGGAGCGGTTTCTCAGAGCAACATGGAGCACAGCACGACCCTGAACACACACACACACACACACACACAGCAACATGCCAGATTACAACCATAGAAACCTGTTCAGGGTTCTGCTTCACCATTCATCTGCTTCACCATTCATTGTGGAGACTGGCTTCATACACTATAGGGGAAAGCAGGAAAGCCTGAAACTTTACACATATCTGTTTTTATATAAATGATATATATATATATATATATATATATATATATATATATATATATAACAGTAGTGCTTATTTAAACCTCAGTGAAGTTGATCTTCTCGCCAGAGAACATCTTGTCGCGAGCAGCCTCCACACCCCTGGACTTTGCCTGCAAACAAAAAAACATGTATGGGGACTTTCCGCTTCCTCCTTAGTTACTGTCCAGGAGAGCTGGAGCTGGAACACATGGATCTGTCCTGTATTGCTTTTTACACTATTTTTCTTGTATGACTTTACTTGAGCTCTGTCAGGTCATTACCAGCTCGATCAGCATCTTCATGACTTCCTCGTTGATGAGGTTCTTGGAGTAGTCCAGAAGAACATCCCCATCATCGGTTTTCAGCGTTAAGCTGCCCGCACAGGAACAAACAGTCATGGACTGACACAAAACCCAATGACTGTTTAGACATGCAGTGTTGACCCGTCACTGAATGTTCAAAAGTTTGAAAATCTTTTTAATGATGTAAAACCAGGTCTGGATAAATGTATGAGGAATTCAGGATGATGAGCAGAGATGCTGGTTCATTTTTAAAGCAGCAGTATGCAACATGTGTACAGCTTCAAAATCACTGTAATGCTCCACTGACCTGTGACAGGTAGAGCAGCACGGCTATTGTTGCTATTTTGGGCTCAGCACGCCAGAATGGTAAATAATTATATAATTATAAAAAAATTATTATAAAAAAATTATTATGAATAAATAATTATATAACTTATTAACACAATAACTTTTTGAACTTTTTGAAATTTTAAATAACAATTAAAAATATAATGTGGTAAACAATTTGTAATATTCACATTTATACTGTGTATTTACTGTGTAGTAATTGTAGATAAAATAATACAAAATGTTAATATTCCAAGTGACTCCAAACTTTTGAATATTCGTGTTGGGAACAAAAACAATAGTAAAACCATTTTTTGTGCTATATAGAAACATTTTCTGAATATAGATTTTCTCTTGTATATCGCTGCTGTGTAATGAAATCCATGTCTCTGTGTTTAGTTTTCTCCATGGTTTGAACCCTGTAACTGCTTCTGTACACTGTGTAAATACACCAATAGTAATGCTCCAAATTACCTGGAAAAAACTTCCATTCACAAATAAGAACAGTTTTGCCTTCTCCTGTAAAGTCACCATTCTGAAGATCCATGTTTTTCATTGGACAGCAATGATATGAAGAACCATTTGAGGCATGCAGAAGGTTCTCTAAGATGTCATGGTTCTATATAGACCATTTACAAAAGAACATATAAAGTGGTGCTGTGTTTCTGTCACTGTATAAAAGAACATCTGAACCGCACAGTTTTTGCATGTGACCCAAGACCATGGCCTTCACTTGCACACACAGTCACACAAGCCATTAAAGAGTCTGCAACAGGGAGCACCTCTGAGTTGCATAACATGCACACATAGTGCATGTCAATGAATAGCACATGCATAGTCCTATTAGCCCCTGAGTACAGTATGAGAACTTACTGTATTATATTATACAGTTATTACAGCTTTTATTACACTGTTATTACATTATTACCATCATATTAACTCACACTGCCATTACTGGGCCTGCCACAGTGCATTGTCATTTAGCACTGATATAATACATGGCAAGCCAGCTGCAAACTCCTGCAAACATCTGATATTTTAGATCATTTATTAAAATCCATCAAAATCCATCTTTAGTAAAACCAGTAATGCAAGAACTTCATCAGTGTTGTGCCTTTTACTGGTTTTAGGACAGAACTGATCAAACTCTTGCCTTTAAACCAGCGCATCGCTCAGCTTCAATATATCACACAAACATGGAGTTACCTGAACTTGCTGAACCTCTGCTGGTCAGTCTCAAACATCTGCCTCATGTTGAGGCTGGCAGCATTGGCCTTGTACCATTGCTCAAGTTTCTGGAAGTTTGGGTCGCTGGTGAGTCCCATAGTGAAGGTGCTGCTGTCCCACCACGCTGCTGCAGAGGAGTGACCGTCAGTGGAGGCGCTTTAGAAGGACGCCCTGCTCCAAGGACCCTCTCAAACTGGGCATGGCCCACCCATTTTGCTTCTTAATTGGGAGTTGAGGGCAGGGCAACACACCCTGACCCACACACACTCGCTTAAGCAGCATTTACAACTGTGTAGTACTCTATGCTGCCTCCCTCTGGTAAAACCGTATTACTGCCGC
>NC_132890.1:30724711-30777211 GCF_030463535.1 Salminus brasiliensis
GTAAGGACCGAACCCAGTCTGAAAACGTCCAACTGCAGCAGGGGTGAGGAGCCGAGGGCCAGAGTCCAGCACACTTGGCTGGTTTCCTTGCTTCAACACTCCTGCTAAACCTGGCAATTAGTAGGTGAGGTGGGGAAGGTGTGCTTGGGCAGGAAAAGCTATGCAGGAATCCAGCCCTCCAGGACCGGAGGTCCTCACCCTGGAAGGGCTTGAAGCTAAAGTCTGATTCTGGCAGGTTTATGCAGTCGTGAGTTGAAGTCCTGTGATGTAACTAAAATGAGGAAACCAGGTGACGTGTGTGTGTGTGTGTGTGTGTGTGTGTGTGTGTGTGTGTGTGTGTGGTGACGTTGGATGTAAACAAACCTTTTTTTTCCTTCTATGTGGCTGAAATGCTTGACTTTGGCATGTGCTTGATTGCTGATGAGCCAAAAATGTAGGAATAAACGTTGGATATGTTAAATAATAAAACTTGCCCATGTTTCAGGCCGATATTTGATGTGTAGAACGAGCAGAATGTTTAGGGCTGTGTGTTTCAGGGGTGGGGAAGATGATGATGATTCGCAAGAACAATGATTCTGTGCCAGTGAGTATATTTAGAGATTACTGACCAACCAAATATCGTGGTCCTTATTGATAAAGTGCTGGTCTCTATATTGTTTCATCCCTACTGAATTGTGTTTTTGAGTTTATGCTGAGCTGCTGATGATGGATGTGCAGAGGTACGTGAGTTCTCACTGGAGAAAAAATGACAGATTAACTATTGAGTAAAACCTGATTTTCTGTTTGAACAGAACTGTGTGACGATTTCACAGCCGTCTAAAGCTGTTTTACATGTTAATTCGGGGGAAAATGCCCGGAGAATCAGGTAAATGAATCAGGAAAATGTTGCATTTGGTTTAGGCAAGGGGCGGCACCTATATAGCACATGCTGGAGGCACAGCATGACGCAAAAAGTATGCTGCAGGAATAGTATCATATAGTATGTTGCACATGGGCCCCCTCGTCCTCGTACTAGGGGACTAGCACCATCAAAGTCTAAGTCCGGTGCAGCTGATCTAAACATTTAGGTTTACCCGTACAGCCTCTCCGGATTATGTCCTAAAAAAAAAAAATATATATATATATATATATATATTTTATATATAAGTTCTGGGTTGTTGTGTATATCTGAAAGGGGCTTAAGTGTTGGCCCTGTCATCAGCAGATCACCAGCCCCCTTGCATGGCTCTCACTCAATTGCAGCCTGTGCAGGAATCTGTTAGCTGGTGTTTCACAATTGGCTGGCTGTGATCTCCTCCAAGCGTGTTGAGCTCCACTGGTGTTGTGATGAGGGCAGTTTAAAAGGGATGTGTTGAAGCGGAGGAAGCACACTTTAGCCTTTATCCTCCCAGCGCTGGTGGCATCATGTGTGAGAGGGTCCTAGCTTGAGTGTGCTCTGAAAATGACCAACACTGGGGAGACTATTGGGAAAAGCCCCTCTGAAAGTGACTGATTTGCTTTTACTTGTGAATAAGTTCTACGTTGCTGCTACAAGGTCTAGTTTGACATGAGCACCTTGCTAAGGACCGGGCCGATAAGGCAGAGAGAAACCGCATTACTGCTGACCGTCAATTTATTTTGGAGATAGGTAGTACTAAAACTGGAGCTTTAACACAGTCGAAATCAGATTTCCAGTGCACTGAAACACCAACAACAACAATAAACAGTTTATTTCTATATTTATTTACATGTATATCAGACAGACAGACAGATGTAGGCTTGTTTGGGTTGAAGGTTTGAGGACAGATAGTGTCTGGACTCATTTACTACCTTGTCGAATTTTGCTAGTAGTGCTCTATATGACATGTAGGGGATAGTGGATTGGGCACAGTTTCGGACACAGCCTCATTTTCAGATTTGCTTTTGTCTTTGGGAAGTTTGTTTGACCTCCTGATGGGTTTTTCAGCTGCAAACGTCGCTTATCTAACAGCGAAAAAGCCTTCTGACTTAATGAATAATAAAAAAATGCTTTTATTTTTCTACCCTCCCAAAACTGTTTAATTCCCCCCTTTGTGGCGTTGCTTTTATCATTCATATGTTTGACAAGATTTAAGACAAATACTGCGATAATCCAAACGCTTAGACCATTGCGCCACTCTCTGGGTGATTTTTTGTGGTAATTCTCACATTAGACAATTCACATAGAGCTGGATGAAACTCTAGATGGCTATAAATGAGAGTAAAGGTTGAGAAATAACTCAATCACTGTTTTAAAGTCTGTCGTTTTTTTAAAACTGATTTTAATGAATGTTCGAAACCTTGTGTGTATTTACAAAAACACTTTTAGTACCTTAATTAGTACCTTTAAACTATTAAAGTTAATATATTAAGTAATCAGTAAGCGCTGAATTGTGCAGATGGCATCTTAGCCGCTTACCAGAGTGGATAGTTGAGTTAAGTTGAGTTCCTCATAATTAGGATACTGTTTTGATGTAAATACAGAGCAGAAGTCTGTATCCTCCCTTTTCCCTTTACAGGCTTTTACCTTCAGAAAGAGCCCTGGAGGAATTATTGGATGCAAGTACAAAACAACTCCCTGATGTAAACAGTGGACAGATCCCCCTCGCTGTAGCTTTAAAACTTTTTCCTCTTCTTCTTTGCTCAGAAAACAGAGCGAGAGGCTCTTGGCCATTGTAGCCAGCCTCTAGAATTAGGCTTTTTGGCGACGCTCTCGCTGAGGTCATGTGGAATGTATTTCCTGTTTGGGTCCCTTCAGTTTGGGAATGAAAGAAGGGGAAAAAAAAAAATCGTGACTTGCTGCTCAATTGATGGCGGCACAATAATAGTCTCAGAAAGACCAGAGTAGTCTTTAAACTACGTTGAGAAGAGCGTGTTCATTTTTAGAAGTTTTACATGACTGCAGAAACGCTGGACACTGAGGCATGTGATATTTATTATGTGTCAGAGGATCTGTGGACTTTCATGCAGGGATAAGAAAATGTATTTTGGAATCAGTAGAAAGAGAAACGGGGGCAGATTTAAGTCAGTTTAACTTTTTAACAGTAGATATAGGCCTGATATGGGGGCCGCTTCCAATTTACAACCAGATCTTTGATACGAAGCCTGTAGGAGATGGCTCTGAAGTGTGGAAGAGGAATATGAGCGTAGATGTTAAGAATGTTGGCCTGGTCGAAGCATCAGTGCTACTCTTGATGCTTTCCTAAATGTGTTTTTCAGATGCGCTGGCCTACCCTGATTTGATGCAGATGGTTTGCCGTTCTGACACACGGTGTGTAATACTCAATAAAACCCGGCCTGTTTGTTTGTGTCTGTTACTGAAGAGCTGCCAGGCATCTTTAAAGTGACATGTCCTTTATATAGTAGGATGGGCAGTATGACTGCTTTTATCGTTACCGTGATTAATACGTTGAGAGCAGGGCACATAGCAACATCACCTGTGAATTTAGGCAGCGATCGTGCAGTTCTTCAGATTCGCACTAAAGACTAAAGGCTGTGTTCGCATTACAAGCCTCAAGAATCGATTCTGTTCAGGTGGGATTCGGCTGCGTGTTGGCGCACATTGATGTGTTTATGCATGCTGCCTCTGTGGGCCTGTTTACACCTGCTGATCACATGGGTTTTGTATCTGGATAGTATCTGGATCCGCTTTGACCAGATTCATATTACACTGGTCATTAAACTGTGTCCCAGTGCGCCCATACAGACACACGCGAGGGGAGATGGGGCACGTGGGAGAGAATGAGAATGCGTACTGCTCCGCCCCGATTGCTGTACATTCTAGTGATGTATGTATGGTATCGGTCGAGGGGGTGTTTTGTGCTGGTCGAGGCAGCAGGCAGATGGACATGCCCTCTAACAAAGCATTCCAGTGTTGTACATGCAGTCGCAGTATTACTGTCTCTCACGCTTTTTAGGCCGCTCTAGCGCTCAGTCTTTCTGTCTTGCGCGCTCGCTCGTGGTCTTTCTCTGTCAGACTGTCTCTTGCTGGGTCTCTCGTTGGCTTTCTTGCTCTCTCTCATTCTCGGTCAGCCTCTCTCTTGTCTCTCACATTTTGTCTCTCACTGTTTTTCTCTTTTGTTGTCTCTCTTGCTGTCTCTCGCACTTGCTCTAAATTTGTCAGACTCTCTCGTGCTGTCGCGCTCTCGTGCTGTCGCTCTCTCGCTCTCGTGCTGTCGCTCTCTCGCTCTCGTGCTGTCGCTCTCTCGCTCTCGTGCTGTCGCTCTCTCGCTCTCGTGCTGTCGCTCTCGCTCTCGAGCTGTCGCTCTCGCGCTGTCTCTCTCGCTCTCGCGCTGTCGCTCTCGCGCTGTCTCTCTCGCGCTCTCGTGCTGTCTCGCTCTCGTACTGTCTCGCTCTCGTGCTGTCGCTCGCGCTGTCTCTCTCTCTCTCGCGCGCTGTCTCTCTCTCTCTCGCGCGCTGTCTCTCTCTCTCTCGCGCGCTGTCTCTCTCTCTCTCGCGCGCTGTCTCTCTCTCTCTCTCGCGCGCTGTCTCTCTCTCTCTCGCGCGCGCTGTCTCTCTCTCTCTCGCGCGCGCTGTCTCTCTCTCTCTCTCGCGCGCTGTCTCTCTCTCTCTCTCTCTCTCTCGCTCTCTTGCGCTGTCTCTCTCTCTCGCTCTCTCGGTCTCTCATACTGTCTCTCTCTCTCTCGCTCTCTCGCGCTGTCTCGCTCTCTCGAGCCCAGATCAGGAGCTCTGCCTCTTGTTTCATGTTTCTTTTATTTTCTGTCGATGCTGTGAAGAGCAAAAAGACGATGCAAGGAGTAATGACTCATCTTATTAGAGTAACTTGATTATAGGGGTGTGTGTGTGGGGGGCTGGGGGGGGCAGTGTGACGATATATTTTGCTCTTATTATGGTTTAATTATTTCATGGTTTCATTTTCAGAGAAGATCAGGTGAGAAACTGCAAGTATCATAAAAACACAATTAGCGGGAGACTGTAAACAAAAACAGCCAGTAAATAGTAACTGCATCAACCCAGTATCTCAGAGGTGCATGTCACTGTTCGGACGATATTAGCAAATGCTGAATGGGATATCGGGAAACCGCACACACTCTCGTTGTGTGCTGTGGTGAGGTTAGCGGTGTGTTCCTTCCTGCGAGCTGATCGAGTGTTTGAGTCGTTTGAGCAGAATAGCCTACTTTTTAGAAACTCCTCTTAAGTGAAGAGTTTCAACTTAAGCGTTTTAAAGCACAGCGGTTTCAGTCAAGATTTCAACATCTGTAGAAAAGAAGTGGTGTCGTTGTCTCTATTTGTTTGTATTAAATTGTGGCTTGTGAGAACTGCAGGGGAACGTCTTGGTCCATCCAGCATCTTATCAGCACAGGAAGTCTGGCTGTTAGATCTCTGTTTGGTTGAACTTGGGCCTAGATTCTTCAATTCCAGTCTGTGAGCTCACCCCTTCACTCACGCCTTCCTTTTGTAGTCTGATTCTTCTGGTGGTTGTAGCGCGTCTGAGGCTTAGCGTAAAGCTCCTCAGTGATGTTTGAGGCTCTCGCTCACCTTTCAGTAAAAATGATGTCATTGGAAAAAACTGGTGTTACAGGATGAAGCCTCCGCTCTCTTCGCCTCTGACGGCCACGTAACACTTACATAAAGGTTACTTTCAACCTTCGCCATTGGCTGCCCTTGTCTCTCTCGGGCGTTTTCAGTGCTGACGGCTATTGAGGTTCAGTTGTTTTAATGCCAAATAACCCTTTTAACCTATAAAACAAAGTGCGGTCAATTACGCTCGGTCAACAGTGTAACAGGGAGTCGAGGGAAGAAGGTGGAAGGCAGCCGATACCACCAGATTGATGAAGGAAACCACCAGTGCTTTGTTCTCCTACAGAGCTGACTTTTCTGTTCATAGGCGTTTCACCTTGCCCTCCTAGTGTCATTGCTAGTGATTGGGCGAGTTACAGGTACCAAATTGGGACAAAAGGGAAAGCTTTGACAAATTATTAAAAACACCTTCAGTTTCAAGCTTGTTTTCCTGTGTGTAGTGTTTGGTCCAGACTGCGTAAGCTGTGTTTAATATATGAATGGTATTTTGGTGGGACACCTGTACTTCGGCTCCGAGTCTTGATCCACGGGTTGTCCCGAGTCATATACTTTGATCTGTCTCGTCTGCATTACTTGCTGCAGTCTCCTGTGCTGCATGTTGTAACCGTCTGTGAAAAGAAACCTAATATTAAGTACACACCATGTTGTTTTTGCTGGTGCCCAGGGCTATGTGATGGGGACGTGAGGAGTGTGAACTGTGAAGGGTGCAGTTTAACATGTGTTTATAAAGGAAACTGAAGCCCTGTGTATGACTGATTTGATCCTGTTAAAAACTGAATCATGCTGGACCAAGGGGATTTAATTAAAGCTCAATAAGATCCAGTTAAAGAGAATTTCCTCAAGTCAAGGTCTGAAACGTCATCATGTCTGACTAGCGTTATGGTTCAGTGCAGTATCCTGTATATTGAAGCAAACTAGGAATCATATCAGTGATTTATACAGCCGAATTACAGTTCACTATATTTATACTAATTTTAAATAACAAATACTCTAAATGTTATTTTCTTGTTTAAAGCTTTTGAAAATGATGCGCAGCTTTAAAATTTTAGTCCCGCTTGGCATAACTGCTCTTAATAATCGCCTCTGTCTCTGAACATGCTGCTTTTCATCTCTTCCCTGTGTGCGCATGTTGCTCACTCGAGGCCCAGTGCTCCTCATAATGCAGAGATTTCATTGGCTAAGTGGCGCCATGTGAAATTTACATCGCATGAGATTTGGTCCCCGAGTTGCCTGGACAGCTAAACCTGTACCGTAAAGGGTACAAAACTCAATGGTTTATCAGTTATAGGTCCAGGTCTGGAAAGGACCGAATCTGGACCTGGACCACAGTTCGTCTATTAGAGACCTCTATACTAGACATTGAGGGTGTGGGATTTACATACGGGATTGGAATCAGTCACTCGACCATAATTGTCTCTCTAAACAAGCTGTTGGCTTTTGGCAGATCTGCATTGCAATAGTTTCTTTATTTATGAAAATGACTAGTGTTGGTTAAACAGTGTTTAATTAAACTAATGAAGGGAATGCGAGTGATAACGAGTGTATTTAGTTTAGACTACCCCCCCAAATCTGACCCTGCTGGTGGGTGGGATTCTGCCGAGTAAACCGGTTGCGTTGCGCTGATGTGTTTTACTGAGATTTCGGTGTGTTTTTGGTACGTGGTTGTAAAATGAAGGGGTTGTTGACTGTTTCTGTCGAGGATGTCATCCTGTTTAGTTTTAGTATATTTAATTACCCATTCCAAGACATTTCCAATTGTTGTGCATTAAGTAATTGTGTTTCATCATCATTGATCTCATTATATAATGGATGCTTCCAGCTATAGTCATTGGTGACTGTTGTTTCTTACAGATGTAAACAATAGGACCTGACCCATGTATCGGTTTGCTGACTTATTGCGGTTTCAGAAGTTTATCAATAAAACTAAAACTGCTGAGATGTGTGTTTACCTCAGTAAATGATGGTAGTTATTAAATAGTTTTGGTGTTTGTGTTGTTCATAAAATATTATTAAATTACAGGAGAAAGAATAATTGTTTTTAAAATGAATAAATTGTCAGATCAGAAATGAATATTGGTTGGGAATGGGGTAAAAGTCTATGAAAGTATAAGCAGCTTAAACGTTCTGTACAAACTGCCTAAATGTGGAAATGCCTCCGTTATATTATCCTGATGCCTCTTTCTACTTTCTAACAAAAAATTAGTGGGTTTATGTTGTTCTTCTATATGATTTAAGCCCCTCAGCTTATGGTCAGCGTGGAGTGTGTGCTGGACACTTTGTACTTCGCAGGAGCCATTACTCATGTGTTTTCCTGAATCAGCCAAAGGCATAAGGGGGGGTAAGTTTTCTTAAAAGTCAGAAGTGAAACATGCTGGGTTTTGCAGTTGGCAGAGACGAAGGAAAACTTTTTTTATATATATGTTTTTAGGCAAAAGAGTTCTGAGGGTCCTTTTTACAGCAAAATTAGGGATTTCCTAAATTGCAGAAACATGTGCAGTTAAAGTGCAGCTCCATCGCCAGAATGTTTTCACTTCTCCCCAGAAACAGGGCTGCACAACATGTCATTTCTTAATCGTTATTGTGAAGTGTGAGAGATGCAAATGATCCTCTAACTGGTCACTGTGTGTGTTTGGGTATTGTGTGTTGTGAGCAAATATGTGGATGAATTATTTCTGTAATTCAGCAGAGACTCACTGGATGGCTCAGTTTTAATACTTAAAAAAAAAAAAAAGTGATTATCATTGAACTTGTGAAGTCACCAGAGTGATTGGAGGGTGTTGTATAGCTCTGTGCTGAAGCAAAGTATCAAAATGTGAAGCTGTTTGGCCTGTCTGAGCATGTCCCATTTAACTGTCTTCTGTGAAAGCCACTGTGGTGCCATCTTATTAGGATGAAGTAAACAGGGAAGGGGTGGGACTTATACTATAGACACACCCACAATGAGTAATTTCTCAGTTCTAGATATGGACATTTCAATAGAAGGCCACAAGTGTTCAGAAGTTCTTAGAGGTATCTTTGATTTTTAGCCTATTCAAACTAGCTGAGGTTATTTTTGGGTAAATAGCAAAGCACTTTTGTAAGTCGCTCTGGATAAGAGCGTCTGCTAAATGCCTTAAATGTAAATGTAAGTCCTGTTAGAAAACTTTTTTTTTCAGTGTTTTCCCGTCACAGAATGAGGCGATGTAATTGTGAAAATCATATGTAGTTCCTGTTGTTCATTTCTAACTAAAATGTTGTACTATCTTCCTAAAGGATCCCAGTCATGGACAGCTGAATTTCCCCCGATACAGTGACGTGAAGTTAAGTAAAATGTATTGAAAATTTGGGAAATATTGATCCCTCCGTCAATACAGTCCATATTTAACACAGAGTTTAAGGTTTCACACCTGTTCTGTAATAAGAACAGACATTTGCATGTATCTGCCTATTCAGCCTGCCACAGTTTAGCCCCACCCATTCGGTACAGGACAGTCAATCGGAACAGGGCTCACTTGCATATCTGTCCTCACAGGCTCACTAACAGACAGCCTGTTTAATTCAGAAAGCTGAGGATAGGTTTAAATGTTTTTTTTAAAGGGACCTCAAGAAAATGATTAAATCCCTCCAGCTGCAGCCCCTTCCACCGCTGCCGTGAAACCTAGCTTCAGAGTAGTTAATCTAGGTGTGTTTGCCTCTTAATTTTTTTTTTGTTTTATTTTATTTGCCACAGTATTTCTTAGACAAATTCAGGATATTGCAATATAACTCTTTCCTCAGTGTTGTCCTGGCCCATCCGGAACGTGCTGAAGGGGAACCAGACTTTTAATAATGTGCAATTTGGCAAAAATACACAGTTCCTTTTTTTAGTGGCGATTCTGATCCTTTTTGAGCTTGAGCAGAGTAACGATGCTTGCTTTGGCTTGCGTCTGGATCTGAAGGTTTGACTAAAGCAGTTTGATGGGGTGGGAATAGAGGGGCTCGATCCTCGCCGCCCCGTTTCCGGGGTAACCGGCGCAAGCCTGTCTGCTTGGCTAGTTTCTTTGCATGACAAATTTCCCCTTGAGAAACCCAAACAGTTGTTGCTGTATGGATTCTCATGGCTTGTGAAAATCTTGCATACACGTGAGCTGTCCGCAGGTTTTTGCAATTTGGGAGAGTTCTCTATAAGGTCAGAGTTTAAGGATTCCACCGTTCGGTTGCACTTAATACGAACGGTGGAATCGGATGGAGACCAAATTGTGCTGCATCATGCAGGGATTTACTTAGGAAGCCAGGAAAACATGGACCAGGCCTCCTACTCCTCTCAGAGAGGAGGTTTAGTGACAATCTGATGTCTTTTGCTTGCAAAATCACAGCTTTGAGACCCGAAAGGTCGGTCTGATTAGTACTGCAATGACCTTTAAATGTATGTAATGAAATTAATGATGTAAGTAATTATGCGATTAAACTTGTCATACTCTTATAGATCGTAATACTCGAGGGTTATTGTGAGCCTGCCAGCAGTTGAAAAGCACAATTCTGACTTTTGTCTCTTCCAAAAATAAAAAAGCAGCCGGGGTTGAGTCACGAAGGCTGCGACCTTTGCTCACACTCCTAAGAAGTAGGAGTGTATTTCCGACTTCAAAAGACTTTTGTTGCCAAATTTGAATGGGCATCCGAAGCTTCTCAATTTACAAGCGACATCATTCTCTCAGACATCCTGCCGGATTGAATTTTACAAGAGCGACTCTCCAGTCAAGAGGTTTTAATGTGACGTGAGCCATTTGCAGGAAAATGTGCAGCATTGAAATTCTGGTTCTAGCTCTCATATAATGGAATTGCAAGTGCTGTGTTGTGTTGTTGTCCCCTGCATCTGCCAGACACCAGCTAGAGCTCCTAACCACAGCAGGCTTCAGTCAGGGAGCCAGGAGGGTGAAACAGCAGCCCCTTCCAAACTCTGCTGAACGCCACGTGAGTTTGAAATGTGAGCTGCGTTCGCTTTTGGCCTACTGCTGAAATGGAGCCTGCTTTTAAGGTGGCTGCCGAGGCTCCGAATGCGAAGCCGTTTGAGTCAGGAGGTCACGTCACCTCTCCAGGGCTTGTTTGTGCACCCCCACTTATGATCCCCGACTGTAGTTTGCACAAGTTTGAGTTATTGCCATTGTTCTGTTGTTCTCGGCAGTGGTCAGTATGTAAGGTTTTAGTATGCCTGTTCTGGAGACAGTTCAGTCCAGGGTTTGCATTATTTGCATCTGTATTGCATCTCTTAGACACATATAGCACTAATATTACATTCTGAAAGGCTCATATTTTGGACATGACCAATTTCCAGCTTCTCTTTATCCCTTAGAATAAAGCAGACTGTTTTTGTTACAGTGCCATTGTGTTTATATGCTACATAGAGACGTCCTGATCTAATCAATGTGTCTTAATGCTGGGTATCGTCCGATACCGATCTGATCCAGTCCATTTTTTTGTTTTACCATGGATAATACAGATGCTTAAGTTGGGTAATGCCAGGTTTACACCACATACTTCTAGCCCTTGTTTTTTTTTAGCCCTTGTAAACCCCCCCCCCCCCCCAACATTTAGGAGATTTCATATCTGGACCCTTTAGCAACTCTAAATCCAGTAGGGATTCACCAATCCAATATTAGCTGGATCAGGTATCTGATATTTAGGACCGGCCCGATTGAAACTACATTGGTCTTCAAATAGCTCGATTCCTGGAGAAGTTAGAGCCGCTGTACGATAAATGAAATGCAGTTATTGGTGAAGTAAATTATTGCCTAGCTCTAGAATTGTTCAGATGTGCAGAAACTAGTTGACGCACACTAGTTAAACTGGATGTGTAATACCTTCCAGCACTCATATGGGTAATTTGGGACATATAATTTAGTCATTGCATTTATTTATTTTGAATTTATCTTAATAGATTAAAATACATAAATCCTTTACACTGTCAAAATGTCATGTATGGTCTAAAATTGTCCTAAATGGCCTAAATGTTACTTTACCTTACCTGCTTCTTCTGCAGAGTTGCTATTTTGAAGATATGAGGAAAAATACGATGCATAAAAACGTGATGGCTAGTTGTACCGGCTGTGGAGACTGTGTATGTACTCTGGGGGCTCTAGACTGTAAGACCTACAGCTGCTTATTGCCACTCGTGCTTTTGCTGAGCTTGACCTCTGCCCTGTTTGCTGGGAAAGCCCATAAATACTCTCAGGCTTGCACGCTGAAGCTGAGCAACTGCGTTTAGTCGCTCGAATTTCTAAAGACCCCTTTCCTGAACAAGTCTTGGGCTTAATGGTAATAGTAGTGGGGATCCCCTTTGAGGGGTCACCTTCGAAAAGGTGAGAAAGAAGTGCCTTGATTCGAAGGTAACAGCGAGTCAACAGCATCAAGCTTGGAACGTACGTGTGTTGTAATTGATTACGCCGGCCGTCTGTGACCTTAAATCCGCTTGCGTGAAGCGAATAGCATTAATTATCTGGTTACAATGGCACCTGTGAAGGTGAACAGTCAGTTCTTGAAGGTGATGAAGGTGTTAAAAGCAGGAAAAATGAGCAAGTGTAAGAATCTGAGCCACTTTGACTAGAGTCATATTGTGATCGCTGTACGACTGGGTCAGAACATCTCCAAAACATTATGCAGGCCTTTGGGAGGGAAAATGCTCCAAGGACAGACAAGCTCTTGGATACCCAAGACTGATGCAAGACTAGCCCATTTGGTCAGGTCCCACAGAAGAGCTACTGTAGAAAGTAGCTTAGAAAGTTAATGCTGGAGTCCAGGCCTGCTCTGCTGAATTCTCCAGAGGGACGTACCATATTAGGCAGGTTTGATTTTGGTTTCCTGAATGTAAATGAGCTGTTAATGGTTTCTCAAGTCAGTTTCTGGACTAACTGACTCTGGGTGGGGCATTGTTGTCTAAAAGAACTGTTATTGAATCGTGAATTGTCTGGAACTAGACTTCTCCATTTGTTGGATTTCTGCTCGGAAAGTCGGGAGAGCCTCACAAACCCGGAGTTCAAAATCCAATATGGCTGTACTGCACATAAGCAGTGGTTAAAGCAGTGGTACTATACAGTTTATTAAACTTCTACCTCTTTGCGCCTCGTTAAATCAGGCGAACACTTGGTACTGAGTTTTTTGTGGTGTTTGGATGCGCACAATACAGCATTATGCGTGATCAGCTGGTATCACTAACCATGTTCACCTGCCGCAAAAAAGTGAGGCATAGTTTGGTTGGATTCACCATAAAACTCCATGGTAAAGAATTGTCAAACCTGTTGTGGTAAACACCACAACAAAATCTGTAGCTAACTGTGTTTGTAGAGATGTGTAATTACGTACAATTATCTGAATGTTTAACTGGGACATGGTCAACGCCAAGGTGACGTGATTCCCCGCTCTGACGTCCAGCTTCCAAGGTGAAGAACGCAGCGTTAATCTGCACAACCTGCTTGTTGGCCTGTGGCTGTGCCTAAAGCCTATAAGATTTATATATGTGTATATGTATATATGTGTATATGTATATATATATATATATATGTGTGTATATGTGTGTATATGTGTATATGTGTGTATATATATATGTGTGTGTGTGTGTATATGTATATATATATGTGTATGTATATATATATGTGTATGTGTGTATATATATGTGTGTATATGTTGTTGATGTTAATTGGTGTGAAGTGTGTTCAGTTATTTGACGCTTGTTTTCTCCCCCCTCCCTGGTGTGTTCAGAGTCATGCTCTCAGGCCTGTAGTGACGTTGTTGTGTCTGGTTTGTTAATGGACTGAAGTCTGCCTGAAAAACATGCTTGGAATTCAGCTGAACATGTATTGCCAGTTGGTCAGATGCTCTGTGAGCTGTCCTGAGCAGACTGCCTGGAAGAAATGCACGCACCCTGATGACTGCTCTGTTTTGCTGGGCATTTACAGTGTATTGTTTGTTAATCAGGGTCTTTATCACAAAACTGATATAGTAGAGGTATGCGTTGTGTTGGGGATCAAATAGAATAATTTTTTTTCAAATGAACAAATGGATTCATTTGTTTTTATTTATTTATTTTTAAAATAAATTTTATTTATTTAAATTTATTTATTAAACACATTTTTGGTTAAAAATAATGCAGACCAGTAATCCAGTAAAGGTGTGTCCAGTATGATCCATCGATGTTCGGACAATGCAAGTGCGTTAGATGTTGTTAGCTATCATAGTAAAAGGCACAGCCATGCTTTTAGATGGTTGATGCAGATGCAGTGGTGTAGCAGATCCCAGTATTCATGGTTTGGTTTGGATAATTTTTTGGAACAGCAAATATCGTTTGTAGAATTTGTCTTACTGCTTTTGTGTGAGCTGAACATCCTCTTCACTGATTAGCTCTTAAAGTGCACCTATTTTCTTTCTGAACATAAACAGATGGTGCTTAAAGACATTTGTATCTACATAAACAAAAATCAGTTCTGGTGTCTTAATACTATGTTAAGTAGCAGTGTATACATATACACTTCTTATGAAAATTTATTTTTACGCACAGTGCAAAAGGTAGTACTTATGCTTTGGCCCCTACAGCTTTGTTTGTATTGTGAATTATTTTGACAGTCTGTTTGTGATGTAGCGGCTGAGTGGAGCAGTTGCCTCTCTTGATCTCACACTAATATAACTCTGCTCTCCACTCACACACCAGAGTGATGTTGCTCTGCTCAAGGCATCACCTTGTGGTTCACACACTCAGCTGCTCAGTCTGTATGTTTATTCTGTAAACAAAAAAGAGGCAGTAAACCTGTAATCCACCCTGTTATGGTTAAACTTTGGTGATTAATCCATGGTGCACGTGGCTGTTCACTGGCTGTTCGAGTGCAGTTTTCAAGAGGTACAAATAATGTTTCCCAGTTTCTAACACCACTTGAATGCAGCCTTAGCTCAAGCTGATATGCGTGCGACTACAGTGAGTGCAAGGAGCACACTGGAGCTAGAAGACTTACCTGCTTCTTTCTTGTCTTGTGTGGTCTTTGGGAATATACAGCTTTTGTAACGTGATGCTTTTCAGTTTTGTAGCCACTTGACTTGTTTTCGTTCAACTGTATGTGTGCTGTATTTACTACCTTATCGGTATCAGTGCCGATACTGGCACTTAGTTAGTTTCAGTATCAGCAATAGAGAGCACTGATACCATGAAGCTTACTGACGCTTTACTTTATTTCATTTATTTATTTATTTATTTTTTACTGTATAGAACATTTTTGTTCTAGAAACCAAACGTTTAAACAACCAGTTAAAGTAGTCATGAATAGTTATTACCGTTAAACAGACATTTAATTAACTTTTATGTTAGACCTTTTTTTCTATGTGGTGTTTTTTGGTTCTGAAACTAAAAGCTGACTTTAAGCAGCTTGTTTAAACGCAACACACCGAAGTTTAGTACCTTTTTACATAGAGACACGTACCTGAATGTGAAATTACTGCAGATGCACATTTTTGTTTTGGCATTTTTTTTTTTCACTGCTCTGAAATGTGAATTTCAAACAGCAGTTCAAAGCGGTTTGGTGAAGCTTAGCCAGATTCCGCTTCCCTGTCTGCACATGTTTCTGCATTCTGGACATTTTTATTTTTTCATAGCTCTGAAACTATTAAAATGTGCAGTTCCTCACCCAGTAAACACTGCTGTTTCAAACGTATTGTTTATCTTATTTGGAATAAAAAGTGGAACACTGTAAATACCAGGATTTATAGGCGTCTATCGAGTATTTAAGTCACTTAAGAGTTTAAGAGTATCTGAGTTAAGAGTATCTGTATCCGTACTCTGTTTCGGCAGATACTTGAAAATCAGGAATTGAATTGGAACTCTGAAACATCCGATAAATAGGGTCCTAATTCCCACCTGATTCTCACCATAACTCTGTCTGCTTTACAGTGTACCACGGTTATTTTCCACAGTCCGATGTTGAAGCTTGATTGAAGGTTGAAGGTTGATCATTGGATCCAGCTGGTAGAGCCTGTCCGCTTGTGGATTTTGGCTAAAATGTGGCAGAGGTGTGAAGCACAAGCGTCTTGAGACTGTCCTAGGAGGGGGTGTGTTGCATGTGGTGTGTTTTGGAGGCTCCGTTAGCACGGTAGGAAGGAATGCGCACTTGGACCTCTTGTCCTTAACCAGCTCTGCTTTACCTCTGCTAACTCCGCGGCTAGGCTCGCTGGTGGGGAAGCCTCCCAGACGTGGTGTCAGAGAGAAGCATTCCTGTGCTTCATTGGCACCAGATGTTGAGGACACTCCTGAGAGATGTTAGCTGTGGAGAACTGTGCCTTCAGGAGGAGGGAGATGATTTGACTGTTGACTGTTTATGAAGTAAGGGATGACCATTACTGAGGTTGAAAGGAGATGCACAGTGAGGCCTGGACCATGTCGGCAGATATTTTGAACCCAGTATTTGGTGCCATATTTATTTTACACTGGGAAAGTGTGTTTTCCTGCAGTCGTAACAAAGCTACCAAGAATGCAGGTCCAGGTTGATCTAGACCTAATTGACCCAATAGGAAATGCTCTTGAAAGTATCAGATATCGCCATTGTTCCACTTTTCCCATATCGGCGCATCCCTAGAATTGAATGAATGGTTAGAAAAATATGCTGTTCTGTGGTTTGTGTGTTTTTCAGCAGTTTGTCTTATTTTGCCAACCTTTCAAAGTCTGACTGTTTATTTAAACATTTTCCTCTCTTTTTTTTTTCCTGGTTTGGTTTGGATTTGTCAGAGTTTCCCTAGGATTGCAGCACAGCATTGGAATAATATCAGTACTCATAAGTAATCCACATGAATTAGTGAAATTAATAATGAATAGGTCTTTGCAGCTAAGCAGTGTTTCCCACGTTCCACCAGCACAGCTCAACAGCTGCATGTCTGTCTTGCTTTGGTCTGCATGACTTTACTTCTTTTTTTAAGGCAGTAATTGAGTTTTTACCAGGTTTTTACTGTGGGCTGTTAACTGCTGTAACCCGTTTAGCCTGAACGAATCCCACTGCGCTGCCTGCGAGTGGAGTCGGACTGTATTGTTGATCAGTGTGTCACTGTTCTCCTAATCGAGTTTGTAGGTGGATGACAAGTGAGTCTCCTGTGCTGTCGCCGAGGCACAGCGTGTAAATCACGCCTCTGGCACCGGGCGGATACTGTTTTGTAGCTGGCGACAATGAGGTTGCTTGAGGAAACCTAAACCGGCTCCTGGTCCAAGTGGAGCAGGCGAGAGCTAACATTAGCCCGGAGAGACTCCTGCTGGGGGGAGCCATGCTAAACCTGGCTGGCGCCCAGCCAAATGTCTGTCTCTCTCTTTCCTAAACCCCGTCTTCCTTCCTTTTTCTTGGTTTGCTAGGCGTCCCCGTCTGCTGTCGATTTGCTTGGGTTATAGGAATTGCAGGATTATAGGGATGCTCTGATTTGGAACTGTGGGCTGCTGATGTCTGTCTTTTTTTTTTGTCGTGTAGATCTTCAGATCATATGTTAACGTTTTTTCTAAAATGTAGAAAATGAGTCTAAATCCACCTGGGTCAACATTGCTGATTACTGTTAACAGTCCTATCCAGTGTGGACATTAATTTTTGAGATCAATTTCTGATACAGAAGGAGTGATTAAATTCATTACAGTGGGGTGGGGTGGGGTGGGGTGGGGGCTGTAACATCGTGACTCCCTTGTGTAAAGTAATGTACGTATTTACCTGATGCTCCTATTCAGAGCAACTCCTAGTGGTTGGTAAATCTAACAGCTTTGCTTATTGGTTGAGGTTATAAGTTAATATTCCTGTACAAACCCAGTGGTGATCAATCTCTCTGTCTGTCTGTCTAGGAATTGCAGGATTATAGGGATGCTCTGATTTGGAACTGTGGGCTGCTGACTTTTTTGTCGTGTAGATCTTCAGATCATACGTTAACGTTTTTTCTAAAATGTAGAAAATGAGTCTAAATCCACCTGGGTCAACATTGCTGATTACTGTTAACAGTCCTATCCAGTGCGGGTACATCTGTTGATGCCGAAAACACATTTACCTACGCTGCCTAAACTCCAAAACTGCCTATCTTTTTAGAATGCTGTTTTCTCTGGGTTGCAGTTGTTTAGCAGCATTTTAAGGTCAGTTACCTTCTCTCTTAACACCAACCTTACAGATTTTGCATCACCAAATTTATTTATTTATTTATTTTATTTTAGTTTTTTTTTATGCTGCTTGTCTTAAACGTGACCGTCCCACACTGCTTACCTGCTGCTTGTGTGAATCACTATATTAGTGTTCTCTATTGCCAATACTGATACTGTATGTAGGTGCTAGTAGAGGCAAAGAGACTGATACACTATAAAAATATATTCGGGCTGTGTGCTGGCAAAAATCTGGCAATAAGATGCGCATCATGATACAGGGGTTACGAGTCAATTTATTTATTTATTTATTTATTTATTTTTTACTGTTGTCTAGCAGCAGAGTGAATCAGCTGACAAAACACCAGTCTTTACATATAAAGTATTCATTACAATTTGTTTTATGTTTCAGTTCTTTTGAGAATTGATGCAGAAGAGAAAGCAAAGAAACAATCGGCAAGGTTGAAAATCAGCCAGTACGATACATAGCCGATTGGTCCTTCCCTCTGTCGTATTCAATATAACACTCACACAAACCTTTAGACTTCGGTCTGGACTTACAGGTGCCAAAATGCCCATAGATTCCTGTGTCCCTGTGTGGTTTTCATCACCTACTTCTTCATACATCTCCACACAGTCTGACTATTGTTTGTTTACCTTCTCTCACTTTTTCTGCTCTCCTGCTCGACCGCTCACTCTCGCGCGCTCTCTGGTTTGTTTGGGTGCTGGCGTTGTTGCCGCTGCACACGAACAAATAGAGGGCAGCCAGTAGAGCAGGAGCAAAGCCAGGAGCATCAATATTGATAGGGCCGTCGTCCAGCACTGCGCCAGCTCACGTATCCACACTCTCCCTGGTGGCAGCCTTGATACACAAACACAACAGAGCTATTGATACTTTAATTACATGAGGTCAGGGGTGTCCAGCTCGTGGTCCAGTACCTCTTGGTAACATCCCTGAGATGAGACGATGCCCTGCTGGATTAAATTCATATGTGATGTCATTATTATTAAGTTTTTTTTAAGCTTACTGATAAGTGTAGTGTTTTAGGTCCATGTAGTTCACTTTTTTGATGTTTGCTTTGCCTCCCAATGTTTCTGTAGCAGCATCACAAGGGGTGGTGCAATTTGACGTAGTGATGCCACTAACGGCTCTTCTGCCAATTTACTAGTTAGTTGATTCATCTTGCTGGATAACTGGGAACCCCAGCTTGATTAAAAAGAGGGGTCTTATTGAAGTCAGTATTGTAACTCCAAAAGGGATCAGTATACATAGATATGTTTAGAGGGCTGTGCCTCATTGAGATCAATTTCTGATACAAAAGGAGTGATAAATGCATTACAGTGGGGTGGGGGCGGGGGGGTAACATCGTGACTCCCTTGTGTAAAGTAATGTCATTTTCAAAGCAACTCCTAGTGGTTGGTAAATCTAACAGCTTTGCTTATTGGTTGAGGTTATGAGTTAATATTCCTGTACAAACCCAATGGTGATCTGTGTGTGTGTGTGTGTGTGTGTGTGTGTGTGTGTGTGTGTGTGTGTGTGTGTGTGTGTTCTCTCTCTTTGGCCTGGTGATGGTGGTGTTTTTGCCATTGATTGCAGTGTCTGCTGGCAGGCTGATGATTTTTATTTATTTCTTTTTATAAATATGTATATTTAGTACTTGTAGCTTAGCTGCTTGCTCAACGTGAGCAGGTGAGGCCCTAAGAACAGCCTGTAGTTATTTCAGACCGAGACCTTCGCCATACACAGCTATCATCACAACACTTCCACCCCTGTACTTGTACTTGGCAAATTCCCAAGTTTCCTCAGTCAGGTCTTTTCTTTCAGGGATTTCTGAGTGTCTGCCGTTTCCTCCTGTAAGACTATGGGGATGCACAGTATGGATAAAAATACTTTGCAGTGTTAGAAATAACCTGCTACCCCCCCCCCCCCCATACCTTTCCACCCCAAAGCTCTTCAACAACTCTGCCCTTTAAATCACAAGAGCCTCCAAGGTAACCTGTTGTAAATGTAATAAATGTCTTTGGATGCATTGCAGTAATAAAACCGTGTTGATTTGAGAAGCTGGCGGTGGCACATTAGAGTTCCTCCGTCTGAGTCCTGCGTTTTTCTGCCTTTTGCTCATGAAAGTCTAAAGCCAGTCACACTGAGAAATTGCTTTTCTGGTTGCTTTGTTT
Source organism: Salminus brasiliensis (assembly GCF_030463535.1). Lineage (NCBI taxonomy): Eukaryota > Metazoa > Chordata > Actinopteri > Characiformes > Bryconidae > Salminus > Salminus brasiliensis. The sequence continues at coordinate 30,744,507 of NC_132890.1, forward strand.
GACCAAGACTGTACCAGTAACCTGGCAACGGAAAAACATGGTGTCCGTAGTTTGATGATCATTATTAAAAGTATGCTTTTTAAGCATTTTGTGCATGTCGTCTGTGCCTGAAGAGCACGGACCAACCTTGTTTCTCTACTAGCAGAATTCAATGCAGCATATTTTGAGGAGTGATCATTGTACCAGGGGTCGGTGAAGTCTGGCTTTTGTGTTTCAACATGTGATCATTAGTGTAGTCTTAGTCATTTTGGGTCTGAGGACAGCAGACCTCACCACTTTCTATGTATTTGGACACTGAAGTTAATAGAGCAGAGATGGACTTCTACATCAATGACAGTTCCTCATCAAGAATGTAAGCAGTTTAGAGGAACGGTTGAGGTTCTTCTACAACCCAGTGGAACAGTAGATGGTTCTCACATTCCCATGATTCGATGGGCTGTTATTGTACACACTCTAACATTACTGTGCCCACAGAGTTTGGGCAGAAATTGGTGAGCTTGTTTATATGTTTGCGGCTGATTTCAGTTATTTTGCGCTGTCGCAGTACATGATGTTTTAATATCGCTGGCACCTATGGATATATTTTGGACTGCCGTAATCTTTAAACTATCCTTAAGTCCTTAATTATTAAATTACATTGAGTTTGCTATCTTCTCAGAGGTCAGCGCAGTTGAAGCAGTTGTCTACGATGCATTTTTCCTATGTCAAAGTTCACCAGGTTTGAACTTAACGTGACTTATGCGGGGGTGTACTGTTTGGCTCCAGCCCTCTTCTTCCTCTTCACTCAGGTATATTTAGGCTGTTATCCTTCTTTAGCCGTTTTTAAAGAGGCCACCGCTGGCCTTGTCGTCACCCTGACAGCGGCCTTTTAATCCATGGGATTTAGGAGCAGGAATTTCTTAACCTGACTGGGCCCCCTTTAGATGGGACACTCCCTTCTTTTTCTGAAAGGAGTGTGAGAGCATGAGGGGAGATGGTGGGGAAGTTTACTTTTGAGGATCGAGAAGAGCTCACAAAAGAATCTCTTCAAAACCTGGCGCAGGAACGATAATGACGGACAGGGCAAATACACAGACCTGTTTACACTGGTGTTGGAAGTGCGATTGCTCTTTGTCATCACCTCAGTCTTATACACATGCTGTGTTTACAGACGAGCTGTGGATAGCTTTGGGATCTCCTGCACATGAGGACCTTTCCAGAGATAGAGTTATTGTTTAAGAGCTCTCGTGCACTCTTGCGCACTCTCGTGCACTCTCGCACACTCTTTCTAACTCTCACTTTTCTGTTGTTTTCAGGAGCAAATATGGATGTAATGTTACCCAGAGCTCCATGGTTTGCATGTCATGATTCGGTGCGAGTTTGGTTCATAAGTTACCCCCCCCAAAGCATGAAGCTGAGCAGAGGTGTATTAAGCAGTAAAACGTAACAGTGAGGATATACTGTTGTATAGGTCATATTCTATGTAGGTCTGGGCGTCACAATTAGCTACAAACCTAAGAAGCAGCTGGTGTAATTTATAAAGTACAAATTTAATGTAATAAAAACAAATAGTGGGTTTGTTTCAGTTCAAGCTGTATTTAAACATTTAAAGCCTGCCGTCACCATAGACTGCAGTTAGACGCCAGTCAGCTTTAGCAAAGCTTAGCATGGCATGTTACTAAGTTGCTAACGGCTTACTGCTTAAGCCGTTTCCTTGTGACAACAAATCAGTATTAAATATTTGAATATGATTAATTGAATATTCTACCTTGATTGCCATTAATGAATGGTTTATATAATTGGGTGGACTCACGTGACCGTTAGTTGTCCAGCTAGTTGGAAAAGGAATAATGTTCATTACCTCTGATTGAAGTCATTTCAGCCAATGTTGGTTATGCACTAGCTTCTGTGTACCACGTGTTCTCTGTACCAGATCAGCCATACCATGGCATCTGGACCAAATATTAGTAGGTTTGCACCCCTAGTAGCTACGTTTCCCTACAGAGAACATGTTTGCGCATACATTTAGTGTCTCTTTCTTGCTCTCTCTCTCTCTCTCTCTCTCTCTCTCTCTCTCTCTCTCTCTCTCTCGTTTCCTCTCTCCTGTGGAATATTTCTATGGCTGATAAATGTGCAGAACACTGAGTCTCTGGTGCACAGTGGCAGAGCGGAGGGGTCCAGTGTCCAGACACATCCTGAGGAAAGAACAGAGCTTTTTTCCTTCTTCTAATTTTATTCCCCACCCCGTTTGTCTCTCACGCCTCATCACTCTGACACCCCAGTTCACACAGACTCATCTGCTTTGTATCACAACACTCCCATCCTGTATGGTCACTGTATTCCGCGCGGGCCAGTTAATGTCCGATTCTGCTTGGCGGTGTTGGATTCAACAGAACAAGCAATGTTTACACACTCACTAGAATTCTTTCGGTGTCCGGTGTCGTGCCGCGCTTAGAGTACCGTTATTAGCGATGGAGAACATGGATACTTTTAACAGTATCGTGAGTTTATCATGAACCTTCATGTTGGAGGTGTTTCAGATTCTTTCACACAGCGAGTAAAAACAGACGGTTTGACTTTAAACAACAGGGTAAAGCCACTCGTTGAAGCTCAGTGCCTTTCCAATTCCAACTCCCCCCAAAGGACGTGGGATTCTGAGGCATTAGCTCCAGCACTCCAGGGAGCACGGCCTGCTCCATGATGGTGTGAATGTTTCGTTAGGGTGTAATAAGCTGGAGGTTTTCTCAAGGGATTAATCTGCCATTCATTTGTTCTTTTAATTCTCAAAGCACAAGAACAAGACTGGTAGATCACATGATTGTGGTAATAAGGGACCTCCATGTCTCTTGGTTATGATGAGAGGCCTGTACCTCATACCTCAGAGTTGAGCCATGCAGATGCAGAGGTGGTGTCCTGCATGGTGACACCAGCCTGGCTGTGTCCCAGACCGTTTGAATGGCCGTATTGTAATTTCCTTGTACAATTCCTCCCTGTCTCTGAACAATGCTGGTCATGGAGCTTGGGGTGGATCTGCCCCGTCATCCCCATGAGTAATATGTTGGATTCTGAAGTGAGGGGCTCTGTCTTGCACAGTTTCGTCACCTTGCAGGGCCCCTTAAAGTGAGCCATAAAGTGCTAAAGTGGCTGTCGGTTGTAGTGTAAAAATGACATACCTTTTTGAAATAGTGAGGTGGAAAGTATTGGAAGTATTGGTGGAAGTATTGTAAGCTAAAATAACGAAGGTTTTTAGAGTTGTTTTTCCAAATTGCTTACGACTAAATTGTGGATTCTTTGTTTAATACAAAAGGAACAAATTACCCTGATTTATAATCTCTCAAAAGGTTCTCTGATAAGATCCAAATATGCCAGTATTTTTTTTCAACACTAAACCCTGAAGTTAGTTGGTTAATTAGTAATATAACTTATAACTTACATTTAAAAAAAAAAAAAAAAAAAATGTAACCTTTGAATTGAATTTATTACAGAGAAAGAATGGTTAAATTGGGGCAAGCAATAGAACTTGAAAGGGAACAAAATGATTAACTTTAAAAAAGTATTGTTATTCAGTAAGATCAAAGGCTAATGAAAAGCAGTTCTTAACATTTTTGCAATTTAGTTTTTGATGTTGAAACATAGTGAAGGAGAGACTCCAGCATCTTAATACAGAATGTGGATCAGAAATTAATGTAATTCCTTACGAAATTCAGAACTTATTCACACATAAATCAGTACAGCAAAATCACTTCCAAGGGTTAACCAGTGTACCAGGAAGCGAATGTCCTGAATGTCAAAGAGCATCCTTCCGCTGATATCACTGTGACGTGTCTCTCTCTCTCTCTCCCTCTCTCCCTCAGGAAGTGACCGCGAGGCCTTACAGACGCGCCACGCTTTTGTGTCGCTCTCGACAGCGATCTCGGAGGGTCCAGAACCTGCGGACGCGCTTGTTTTCCTTAGTGAGTAATAACTACCTCAGGAGCTCCGGGGAGGAACTCTGAACAGGGATCCGGACTGGTTTCCCAGCAGCCGAGCTTTATCTTATCGAGCTGCTCCTCTCTCTGTCCCTCTGTGTCTCTTCACACCCGGCTCGCTCTGACAGACCGGATCTGTCAGCCTAGCGGACAACAGCGCCAGCCTGCTAACACTCAGTCTGTGCCAAGGCACCATTGTCCTGTACGTTTTTTTTTTTGTTTTTTTTTTCCCTTCTCCCCGTTCCCATCCTTACTCCTTACTGTTGACCAGTGGCCCATTTGTTATCGTCATTACTTTTCTGCTCTATAATAATAATCATAATAATCATTGTACTTTCTTTCAGACAGCTTTTTAAGATTTTTCTATTTTTTATTTGACACACAGAAATATATAAAGACCTAACAGGACAGACATACTAGAAAAAGAGAGATTTCTCTGCTTCCAGTTGAAGGATACATGCACTTTTGGAATTTGCCTGCGACACGAGTTGTGAAGTGGATTTATCCCTTTATTTTTTAAGCTACTCGTGAACCGAACTAAGGAAAATCTGGTCTGTATTGTGTATTGTTTTGCTTGGGGGGAAAAATACAAGTAAAGTAAGTTACAACAGGGCTGTCCCACTGACGCGCCCCTCCGTGTCCGCCTTTTTCATCTTCTCTCTGACGCGACAAGGAATTACGGTCATGACTCTCTGGCTCATGGAACCTTTAAGCTACCAATTTACTTGATTTCCAGAAGGCAAAGCTTGGAAGGAGGAGTTGTCAGCATTTTTGCAAAAGTCAGTGAGGTTGGGAGAGAAACTGCCCTCGCCTAGCCTGCGGCCGGAAAAAAGGCGCATCCCGGGCGTGTCCGACACTTATGTATTGTTGCAGCGCACAGGAAAGTAAAATGGACTACAAGCGGCGCTTCTTGCTTGGCGGGTCCAAGCAGAAAGTGCAGCAGCAGCACCAGCAATACCCAGCCATGCCCGAGCTCAGTCGTGCCCTCAGCGCTCCCTTGGGGACGTCCTGCTCTGCACCTTCCCCCCTGGCGCCCGTGGGTTCCTCCCCCTCCGGCTGCCATGACCACTCGGCCGCCAGCGCCACCACGGCTGTTGCCGACATCCAGCAGGGCATCTCCAAGTACCTGGATGCGTTGAACGTCTTCTGCCGTGCCAGCGCCTTCCTGACCGAACTCTTTGGGAGTGTTTTCCGCAACTCTCGCTACTCCAAAGCAGCCATGCAGCTGAAAGACGTGCAAGAGCATGTGATGGAGGCGGCCAGTCGGCTCACGGCGGCCATAAAGCCTGAGATTGCCAAGATGTTGATGGAGCTCAGCGCCGGCGCGGCCAACTTCAAAGACCAGAATGACTTCAGCCTGCAGGACGTGGAGGTACGTCAGCATTGACCTGTTCTCTCAGTTTGCAGTTTAGCTGGACATTGTTGACATGCCATACATAAAGCTGTAGCTCCGCAAAGGTGCCCTTCATGCTTGGTGTCTGTTTGTTTATTTAGTCATGTGCTGAAACTGAGGCAAATATAGCTAACAAGCAGCGGAAACCACCACCCAATTGTGTTCAAGTTTCACACGTCTAGCTGATGGTTTGAAGTTGTGCTGAAAAGGGGCATTCAACTTTCTTCATTCCATCCACTTTGTGCAGTGTACTGGTTCCAGTGTCATGATCCCAGATCATGATGCTGCTGCTACCACCACCATGCTTAGCAGCTGGAACAGGGTGTTTCATGTGTTTATAATAAGCTTATACAAGCCAGCCAATGACGCCATTAGCCGGTTTGGTCATGAAGTCTGCAGTTAATTATAATCTGTGCAAAGCCGTAACCTTCCATCACTTATTAGCTACCTTAGCCTTGTACCCTGTTGCAGAACTACATGAGGAACCTTAGGACACCAAACATGTCTTATCAGTCTGTCTATATTGTCAACTAAGACTTTAAAGTGTATTTGATTAAAGTATTGTTCTCCAGAGGTAAGTAATTCTCTTCATAGCTAATCACGCTTATCTGTGTGGGGGGGGGGGTCATTCATTCATATATATATATATATATATATATATATATATATATATATATATATATATATATATAATGTATGTGTGTACACACTTTTGTTTTAGTTTATTTATACTTTTTATTAAAATACCTAATTATTAAGGTTGTGAGGTTCACAGTGAGTGATGATAAAACTGAGGTGAAGAAAGACAAATATTGCTGTGTGTGTGTTTATATATATATATATATATATATATATATATATATATATATATATATATATATATATATATATATATAAACATAACTTCAATATCAAGCACTGTCATGTTTGACAATGTGTTTAAGCAGTGTTCCCTTCAGGTACCCTACCATTCCAGTTTTTGCTGCTTCTTTTTTTTTTTATAGACTCGTCCAGTTTTTCTTCCTGACTTTACCTCGGAGCAATATGGGCAAACCTGTTGGATTTGATTTTAAGGGATTTGTGGCCTGAGTGAGTCTGATGGGGTCTGCGGTTGTGTGGGTGCTAAGATCGTCTGGAGAAGTGTGAGAAACACTGGAGAAGTGAGAAGAAAAACAGCCCGAAAGCTACTGCTCACCCCGATCAGGCTGACTGTTTTCCTCAGCCTTCTTGCTCTGAGCAGATTCAGCTCACGCTGTGCAAATCCCACCCGGGAGAGCTGCGGTCACCATATATTTGCGATACATAAAATCAATCAATTCAGGTTCAGTCACTCATGCAAAGCTTGACAGACACTGAGTGAAGTTAGATCTGTTGGAGCTGAGAGGAAAACGTTTCCCAGCATGGTCAGATGAGGCTGTCCTAGCAAGTTTACTGTAAAGAGGTCTCCAAGCATCCTAAAATGACCTCACGGGACCTACAGGTAGGCTCTTGCCACAGTTGATGTCAAAGTACAGCGTCTCCTATCAGAAAGCGACCAAACAAGGTCAGATTTCATAGTAGGTGTGCAAGGAGGACACTCACCCTGTCCAAAAAAACAGCATCAGAGCAAGACTAAAGACTGCCAGAGAACACCTAGACTAAGACCTAGACTTTAAAAACGATTCTAGCTGTAGTATTAATATTTACTTATTTTGGACAGCAAAGCTTTCCTCCTTGAACACCTCAGGAAGTTATAAATGTGGGGGAGTCCCACAAATTCATATCAGATTCCTAAGTTTAAATGCGTTAAGGATGACCTGCTTTCATGGAGTGTCCTTATTTTTTCACACGACTGAATGTTTCTGATGATCTGATCTGCTTTCAGGGCGAGAAAAGCAAGTTAAGAGTTTTTACAGAGAAATTCCTGCTTTTACTGCTCCAAGATATTTTGGGACCCCCCCCCCCCCTCCCTTTTTTTCAGAGAGCAATCTGGCCGCTCGTTCCTGAGGTTAGCTTTGCTCCCGTTATCCTAAAACCGGACCAACCCGAAGTTTAGCTTCTCTTCTCAGAGGAAGGCGTACAAGCTTAAAATGGTCCTTTATGAGCGAAGGGGAGCCTTGCCCCGGTGGATGTGGTCATGCCCAGAGCAGGAAGGCCGCACACCACAATCTGTAAATGAGACACCATGTGGTGAGGGGCTGGAGGCTGCCAGTGGAACTTTTTTTGGGTTAAGACATGGTTCAGAGTTTTGAAGCACAGACTGGATTTTTCAGGAGTTCCAAATCCTGAATTCTTTCCCTAGACCCGCTTGTGGTGGAATGTTCTGAATGTTCACGTAGAGGAAATGCTGCGGAAAAGCCACCAATGAAAATAGTGTGAAACTGCCTCAGCAGTATGTGTGATTCCACCTGTGATGCACTCTATAGCATTAAAATTTAGAGCGTTTCTATTGGTCCATTTACACTATGTGCAGAGCAGGTACAGGGAGGAATGGAGGAAACTAAAAAACAGTCAAACATGGAGATGCATGGCTTTCATTGGACAGCGGCAATTTTATAGACCTATATAAAATGTAGATATGTGATATGTGAGTTTTCTGTTCATAAACGTTACTGGATACGCACACATTCAGATTGGAAAGCTATCCGGCTACGAGATGTAGCTCTCTCTTGTTGTAGTTTTGGATTTGTTGGTTTGTTTTTCATTTTTTCCATTTTTACGATTCTGATCAGGTATTCAATCCCTTGGGAATATTAAAGATGTTCCATCCAGCTTCTCTGCGCCTGAAGCCGTTTACAGCATAACAACTCCTTGTCATTTTTGCTCTCTAGCGTGAAGAGTGCTGCTGTCTTGCTTTTTGTCCCCCGGGTTGAACACACAGAAACCAGTCTATGCACACCCGTGCTTAAACGTTGTTGCTTTGGAGAGCACTGGCGCTAAACGTGGTGTTAAGGAGGCAAGAAAGGGTTGTTTCTCTTACATTCAGGGTCATTTTTGTGTAGGTGTTGCTGCACAGTAGAATAGTGCACCACCTTTCCAGAGTCTGTTCTGATTTGCTTTGCCTTTCTAGTAATCCAGCAAGTAACTCTGTTTTTTTGGTCTTCCAGCCCTGAACTGGACTTGTAGCTTTTCTAATAAGCAAAGTGTTTTCATGTAGCCATTTCCTCAGTTATCATCTTCTAGCCTTCTCTTGCTTTGTAGGAATAACATTGTTGTTTTCAGAGTTCTGGTCAGCAGCTGAGAGGAGCCTATGGATGCTGATGGTTTGAGGAGTCAGAGTATTTATAAAGCCTTAAAATTAGTCTTGCCTGGCCTGTCCTTGGTCAAATGCGTGGTGCTCCTTGCCATTTTCCCACTTAAAATGTGTCTCTAAAACAAAAATAAGACCCTGATCTTGCTTAAAATGTTGAAGAATTTTAACTTCATGTCTTCTGGAGATCAGTTCATCTTCTACTCACAGTATTCACAACAGGGCAGTTTGACCAGGGGACGCACACCGGAATCCAAAAGTGATCTTGAACTAATCCACTTTAAAATAACTTGATGCGAGTCTGATGCTTTCTCTGTTAAACTCTGGTCTTTGCTCTTGTGTCTTTTTAAAGTTCGTCCATGCTTTTTGTGTTCAGGGAGTTCTGGTATGCAAAGCAGCCCCCCCCCCCCCTCTTTTTTCCCCTTTTGCCGAGAAATCCAAAAGTCCAGGCTGTGTGGAAAACAAACTAGTTTTTTTTTAATCTGAGTGCTGCTCACTGACTGCTGCATGTGTCTCAGCAGCCAAATATGCATGAAAATGTCACGGTTTATTAGGGGGCTGTCTACCACGCTCAGGAGCAAACCACAGGAAACCGAATTCCAGCTCCACAGAACTCGCACACTGCCATGGTCACAGAACAGGCTGTATTCACTGTGTCATTTTAAGGTGTCTTGTTTTACTAATTACATTTTTTGTTGATGTTTGAGGGGAAACTCCTTTTCCCTAAGTAGCTTGTTGCCATGTAATGAAGGTGTAGGTTTTCACCAGTGGTGTTGTGCTCATGGCAGGATCAGAGAAGACTGGGTTTTCCCCACCTCCACTGAGACACCTGATCCTGCCCTTGTCTGAATGAAGCAATGCCATTATCTGCAGTCTGGCAAAAATAAGCTGCATAAGTGGGTCACTCAGTTAGTTTCTTATGATTTCTGGTAGCTGTTGTTCAATTTATTTCAACTTTTTAGTTCTGCACTGAAGCTGCCAGTCCAGAGAGTCCAGGGTCAAAGCTGCTTAGTGACCTCAACAACGTTCCTTTGTATTTGTGGCTTGTGGGAGGGGTCCTGAGCTGTGGATTTGATTAGTCAGTAAGCCATGGTCAGTATGTTGTGTACGGTGTATACTTTGCAGTGGTCTATGGGAAGCATAGGGGTAATGAGTACATTGCAGTGGGGGTGGACAGTAAGGTCCTATGTTATCTGTACCGTGGTACATTTTATTGTGGTACTCTATGCTTTTCTAGGCATATTGAGAATTTTGTTATTGCTTAAAGAACACAGATCAACTGCATGTTTAATTATAACAGTGTAGTTAGTCTGGATTAACTGAATGAAGTGTTTTACAATTTAAGTACAAATTTCTGTACCTTTTATTGGAATAGTAGTTTTTAAGAATCTGTTATTGATGTGTTTTGTCTGCAGTTGCATGTCACATTATGATAAATATTGTCTATTGGGAATGACTTAAGTGTGACTGTTTTTACAATATATTATACCACATAATGTTTTTACACCAACCCCTAGACTACAGAAAATATAGGGGCCTCTTTTGATTCATTTATTCCATATAGTAATTGTGACAGACTGCAGTTCACTACAGGATACGTAGGGGGCGATATGGCTTCTATTGTTTCACTGCACCATAAAATATTAGTGTTTTGTAGCACAGAACCATTAGCCCTGCCCTAACTTGTATGTGGTACGTGGGTGAATCATGGTGGATGGGTTTGTTTACACCATTCAGACCAATATGGCAGAAAAGTGTGAGCTATAAAGTCTGTATTTCTTCATTTAATTTGGATGCTATTAATCCTTGCATCCTGTCATGCTTTGTTCCCCTTTAAGAAGCCTTATTGTATACTCTACCCTTGGTGCTTAGGGTGCCATCTGCAACTTTTATTTGCCAGTAATGCAATGTCATTGGCTTGAACATATTTTGAGAGAACTGCCATTCCTGTTGAGCCCAATCCTACCCATCCACTGAGAACGAGGCCAGTGTGTACCCGAACCAGTCACCTCCTTGTGATGCCAGCACATAGACAGCTGGTCCATTTAGGAGCCCAGTTATAGGCCCTCTTAATAAAGTCCATACAAGAAACCAGCATATAAATTTTCTTAATGCATTATATGAATAATAATGCGCAGATTGGTCAACTATAGTAAGAATTATTGGTTACAGCTCTGTGGGTCGTCTTTGTTGTCTGGGCTTCTGTCTTGGGTCAGTGCTCTCGTGCTGTATGGAAGGCTGGAACTAGCTCAGTCTCGTTTTTCCTGCACGGAGGGGGGCACATATTTCTGTCTTTACAATTCAGCCTGCAGGTATTTTCAGCATGCACCTGTGAAAGAAAACCCCTGGCCTTGCTGTGTGAAGAGAGGAAGCAGCCCCCAACCCCCCTGCACTGCATGGCAAACTGTAGAATGGCAGTATTTTATTTTTACCCTCTATTTTTACTTGTGAATCGCCTCTGAAACCTCTCCATATATCTCAGGGTGCGTGCTGTCTGGGAGGCTAGGCGCCCTGCCTGTTCTGCATGCGTTTTGTACAGCTGTTTGCTAACATGGAAAACGAACTAGCCACTCCAGTAAGACTGATATGGCGTCCGTTTCAATTCCTGACTCTGAGCAGAAATAAAGCTCTATACGAACTCAAGTCATCCAGATACTTCTGTCAGCAGTCACAATATCAATAAGACCCAGTGTCCCTGCCTCCACCATGTTTAACGGGTGACACAGTGCGCTCCTTTCCTTGTCTTCTCCATATCCTTCTCTTCCAGTCATTCTGGCACAAGTTCAGCTTGGTTTCGTCTGTCCAAACAATATAATGTATGTGCAGAAGTTTTATTTTTGGGGAATTATTTTGATATAGCAATGTGTATGAATACTGATAAGCCTAGTGTCAGTTATAGAGGCCAGGATTAGATGTGGGGATGACTAGGAGTGGGGTAAACACTTCATCTACAGGCCCAGGTGAAGCTTATTTACTTGAATGCGTGTCTCACTGTTTCACTGTCTGACTTTGGCCTCTGCATTATGATTAATGATGGCAGAGAGGGAGAGATTCCCTATTAAGGTAGAAGGCCTTGTGCCTGAGTAGATACAACAGTCCTCATCTACGTAAGGATTGTGTGTGTGTGTGTGTGTGTGTGTGTGTGTGTGTGTGTGTGTGTGTGTGTGTGTGTGTGTGTGTGTGTGTGTGTGTGTGTGTGTGTGTGTCTAGAAATGTTCCCCACTTCCCAGTGCAGTTGAACCTGTAGCTGACGCATTTCAGTTTGACTTCAGTACAAGTCCACCTCACTCTCGTATGTTATGACTTAAGGCAAAACTGATTGTTGGATGATTGATTAAAGAGTGCATCAGGCTCTTTCTCTTTACGAAAGACAGAAAAACAAAAATAACAGTAAATAAATAACATTTAATGAACGTTTTGCATGCTGTATTCTGTTTCTTCGTCATTTATTTTAACTCTTTTCCAGCCTTTCCATCACCTGTTTTTGCTACTATTCCTTTAAAGCAACAATTTGGAACACTTATCATTAGAAAATTTGACTTTTGCTACTCCGTGCTCAGCTGTATAACCTGAGTTATATTTCTGTGAAGTCCCGTAATATGTCAGTCCACACGCTCCTGTCCTGTAGCGGTGGCTCAAAGCTCTAATTCCACTTCTCGGCTGTAGGGGGAGCACAAGAGCAAGAAATACCAATTTTCGCATAATGCTGCTTTAAGATATGTTATATGTAAATAATTTCTTCCCTGGTTGGCCGTTCTCCTTATTCAGAAAGCAGTTTGAGCCCAAATGTTCCTACAGAGTGGGTGGAGCTAAAGTGTTATCGGCCGGATGGATGGATGTTGGAAAATGCATTGGCTTTTGTGATCACAAAAACTGTGAATTCAAGCTGGGCTGTTTTGGCGGCCTAGTTTTCATAAATGTCCTTGGGGAAAGAACTCTTTACACGTGTTTACATTAAACTCTTAGTCTGACATTTTATTTTGTGTGCCTTTTAATTTTTAACCAAAACCTCATTTAATCAGCTTGGAGGATGAGTGAATGAACCAAAGTTTACATGAATTAAGGATTTCTTTTCTTTTTAATTTCCTGGAGATTTAGGCCCAGCCTGGTTATTGTGTTTATGTGTAGGTTCATGTGAGATGGCTTTTGTTAGCTCCAGGTGAATGTTGCCATTGAAAGTGTTGATGGAATGGGCAGGCCTCCAGCTCTGTCTGAATGAAGCTTGTTTGAGTCTTAGGCCACATCACATGATATGAGGATGTGCTGTCTGAATGTGGATGGTTTATGCACAAACATCCTGTTCCACAAACGTCTTTTTAAATGCTCTCAGATGTCTTTTGGTTCTTCCCCTGGTTTTCCCCTCAGTGTTATTGGAGACTTTAATGACACGTTTAATCCTGATGCTCCTGACACGTCGTGTTGACTGAGCAGTGTTAAGAGTTTGAATTGATTGGGTAGAAAATGCCCCAGGGCAAGCCTAGGTGAGGATACACCCCTCATCCCCCCACCCCTCATCCCCCCCAGCATTGTGGACACAGACTGAAATGCTTTTAAGAGCCAGGTTTTCTTGTTGTTCAAACTTCAGTCCAGTTCTCGTAAGATTCCTAGCCTGTCCATGATGTGTTGTAAACTTTCCAGCATATGTTTATCTACCTCTGGCTAAAGAGATTGGGAGGCTCCGCCTTAAGCAGCAGAGGCCCTGAAGGTTGGAAGCTTTACCCTAGCTACTCTGAAGTCGTACCTAATCTAGGGGAGTGCATTGTGACTTATTTTGGTATTGGAATAACCATGAAACCTAACAAACAGGTAACAGTTTAATCACAGGGAATAAAAACATCCGGGCAAAATGAATGTGAGGCAATTTTTACAATACGTGATCTGTGTTCCAAACATTTGGCTCGATTTAACATCTTGGCTGGTTAACATCTAGCTTTCTTCATCTAGAGTACTTTTAACCAGAGCATCTGCCCCTTCTCTGTCATGGCCTTGGCAATGACTAGAAGTACGCTAGCAGTTGTAATAGTCTATAGTAAAAAAAAAACGAAAACAAAATACTATAAAATAACACACACTGCCGTCACATTTTACAGACCCTTTAAAACGCCTGTAAACTTACTCTGTCTTTCCAAGATGAATGATAATAGATGTTAAATCGTAACAAATATTAAACAATCAAAAAACAATATTAAAATTGGCCTTTGTTTTTGTGGTCGGCCTAGGTAAAGCTAACCTCTCTCTTTCCTCTCTCTCTCCACTCTCCGGGTCTTAGGTGCTGGGCCGCTGTTTCCTGACTGTGATGCAGGTACATTTCCAGTTCCTGTCGCAGGCTCTGCAGAAAGTGCAGCCAGTGGCGCAGTCATGTCTGGCTGAAGCTCTGGCTCAGGTACAGGAGCGCTGCATGGGCGCTCGGGCACAGGCCACTGCCCCAGGACCCCTCAGCGAGCTGGAGGAGGCCTCCCGGTCGTGGAAAGGGGCTTCAGAGGTATGTATACACATGCATTTATCTGAAGGTTTGATTTGACTGCATCAACTTTGTTGCTTTCAGTTATGCATTATACAAATAATAATAATAATAATAATAATAAATAATGCATTAAATTTACACCTTCTTTAGACAGACATGAAGTGGGCTAAAGCTAAGGTTCTTGTCTGTATTCTGATACAGAAACACAAATGAGATACAAACTACTGTATCATTTAATTCTCAATTGTACCAGAACCAATGTGTTTTCCTCTTTAGATAGGACCCCCCCTTTCACTCCACAGCTTCACTGGGTGGATTTTGTGAGGTTGTGTTGTTTGAGTAATTTCATGTTCTCTCTATGGCTTCCTTTTACTTTCCTCTGCTCATAAAGGGCTTCTCCTAGTCAGGTCAGAGTGTCTCTCTTAATACCTGGCAACCGATAGCTCAATCAGGCTGTAATACAAATGAGAAGCAACAGCTGGCCTGTGCACTCTGAGAAGCCTTTATTATCCAAATCAGCTCACAGGAAGTGAACTTTAACAGCTTGCGGAACACTTGTGCTTTTCTTGTGCCCTGTTGGAGAGTTGAGGAAGTGTGAACAATAGCTGAGATGTTTCGGATGGCTTGGATGCAGAGTCACCAGTTTCACTCAGTGTTTAATTAGAAATGTGGTTCGAAGTTACTATGCTGTGGTTGGTTTGTTTTCTTTGGGCTGCAGTGGTGAGGGGTGTGTTGTGTTCGCTGGATGCTGACATTGGCTGTATTACAGACTCTGTAACTGTGGGGACTAATTGGTGGTGTATTTAAAGGTACACTATATGGACAAAAGTATAGGGACACCTGCTCATTTATTGTTTCTTTTTAAAAAGGTTTGTCCTGCTTTTCTTGAAGTAACTGTCTCCATTTCATCCAGCAACAAGAGCGTTAGTGAGGTCAGGATGTTGGATGAGCACCAACCTCAGCTCATCCCAAAAGTATTGGATGGAGCACCATCATGCCAGAGGACACAGTTCCACTGCTCCACAGCTCAATGCTGCCTCTAGCCCACCCCTGGCGTTCGGCATGGTGCCAATAGGTTCATGTTTATCTGCTCCAAAGCATCTAATTCTGTTGGCAGTTTTTCTCTATAGGGACTAGACAAGCTGTGGGGTGTGTGCATTTGCACATCTGTCAGCAATGTCTGCAACGTAAAGAAGCTGAGCAGTGCTAATATTAACTGTGATGGGTGTGGAATGTTGCATGTTGTTGATGGTCAGTGGTGTCACCATGATGCTGAAGATTTCTTTCTATTCTCATGTCGTGAGAAGTCATTTAGCTGTCAGTGAGCCTAAAGACCTTTTGAGGTTGTTCGTTGTTTGGTCATTGTTAATGTCCACATGCGTAACTTCTAAGTGAACCTTTCTGTCCTTTAGAAAGTGGCTACTCTCACATTGTGGTAAACACATTGTGGTTAACCAGAGTTCTGATGCATTTAGTTTTACAGACTCCTTAATGGACCTCATAGTTCAGAAGATCCAGTTACTTTCAAGGAGTTCACAGTAGAAGATCATCACAGTAACGCCAGTTTTTTCCAATAGAGGAACAAATGCTTGAACAAGATACACCAGTGGTTCCATATTGGTCTCATCACGTCTGATTTAATATGTGGTCATGTAATCAGTAGTATTCAGTTTTTGCAGTTAAGCTAAGCTTAACCCAAAACATTTAGTCCAGGCTGAAATTAACTAGTCTGTCTGGGGTAGGTTTGAACATATTAAGGCTTAAACTCCCACACAGAGGGTTTGGGACATTCTGTGACTTTTTCGGTTGTAAAATACACAACGATGGCTTTTTGGAATTAAAGCAAAGTATCAATTTTAGTACTGTTTTAATGCATCTTTGCAATCTTCCTCTCACCACTCAGAAGGTCGTAACCTTCACCTTACAAACTGGTGTTTTCTGGCTCTCTTTGAAAGAGCTTTTTTCATTCTAGTCTCTGTTTTTAGATGGGCAGTTAGCCAGGGCTAGTCAGGTTATGTTGTGCATATAGTAATTGTGTAATTTGGTAGCTACTGTGAGAATAAGCATGTGATGTAGTATTTATTGTTAACATTGTTAAAATTGTACTGCTTTAAGCAGGCTGATTCTTTAGTCTGTGCTGTCCATACATGTAAATTAGGCTACAGAAACATTATTTCTGTTTTTTGAGATGTTAGGAATACAACATATCTACTGCCACTTAGCCCTACCCATTCACTCTGAGGTCATTAGCAGTGTTTCAGAATGGACTGCCTTTTGAGTGAAGCACAATACAGAGCGGCCAGCAGAACTGAACATTTACATACCAGTCTTAAATACACAATAACAGAAACAGCCTATTTCTAATAGATAAAGTGAGGTTAGAAAGGGTTTTACAGGGTTTTTACATAAACTCCTAAAATATCATAACTGGACCCTGGGGTGGGAAAGAAGATGGCACAAACATGTAAGATACAAGTTCTTTAAAGCTAGTGGGGTCTGTGAATAGGATTAAGCTGATCTCATTTTACTACTATTGATTATTTGCCTCGTCAGTTGTGGTGCAGATGATATGGGATGTTTGTGTGTGTTTTGCAGGCTACAGCACGTCTGCGGGAGAGGGGGCGCGATGGCTGTTTGGCTGGGATTCAGGTGCAGCAGCTCTTCTGCTCACACAGCCCCTCCCTCCCTGAGCACCAGCTCAAAGATCTCAACCTGAAGATCAACAGCGCCCTGCAGGTGACCACGCCAAAGCCAGCAGCCCTACACTCAGCAACATTACACTACCCGAAGCTATAGTCAGCCTTGCAGCGACTGCAGGTTTATAGAGTCAGGGAAAAAATCAAACTGTCTTTTAGAGAACATAAACTATTAAGATCAGAGGTTTGTTTAGGCAGAAGGCTGTTATCCTGGGTTGTGTTGCACGGTTCTGTTATAAAAAGAGCTGTAAATTATAAACAGTTTTAACTACACTGAGTACAGAATTAGCCAGGTGACCTTACATATGTTTTATATGAAGTCAAGTCAATAAAGTTTTAGGGGGTCTAGTTTAGGAGACCTTCAAATTAGGAGTTGCAAGGCATGCAGAAGTTGCTGGTAACTTTCCAGTGCCTTCTCATATTGTGTTCCATTGCAGCTGATTTCAGTTGCCTTCAGGTGTAATTTCATTGGTTAAATAATAGTGTGTAGTCCTTTAAATAGCCCTGAGAGTTTAAATTGTATATTGTGTGCGTGTGTGTGTGTGTGTCTGTGCAGGCATACAGAAGTGCGCTGGACTCTCTGGGCCACTGTGAGTATGCACTGAAAGGAGGCTTTCACCTGAAGCCCAAAGCTGCGGAAGCTGCATTACAGGTACGGCTAATTGTAGGTCGTTGCTTATGAGTCAGTTATTTATTATTATTATTATTTTGATGAACAATGTTTTTTTTTATGATTTTTTTTTTATGATTTTTTTTTTCATGTATTAGGTGCCCCTATGGGAAATCTGTTATTTGGAGTAGTGACTTCACTTAAAAAATCAATAAAGGTTATAATAAAAAAAGCTTTTCAATCAGTGATGAATCAAATTAAGATGATGTTCTTTTTTCAAGGCATACATTGTTGCCTCTTGGGGTGTTTTTTGGGCTCAGAAGCACTTGTTCTCAGAGTTCAGCACTTTTGGGCAAGTGTGAAAGCTGGTTTTGAGCCTGGGAGTGGTCCAGAGAATTGATCTCTGGTCCTCCTGAAATCAGTGTTCTGGGGTTCGCTTCATGTTCATGTCCGAGAAGTCAAAAATGTAAAGCAGTAGTCCTCCTGCTTTCATGAGCATGACGATGAGTTTAGTGTTCCTCAGTGACCTTCCCAGCCATCTGATCTGAATCCAGTAGAACATATTTGAGAGTGTGGTAGAACATTTGCGTCCAATTAAAATGCTCCTAAAGTATCTACAGGAATTGTGTGACTGTGTATCATGACCGTGTACATGTTATGTTTATATTTCTGAACTTCTGTTTGTTTAGGGTTGCTGTAGCGACGCTGAGGCCCAGCAGGCAGGCAGGATGCAGACGACCTCTCAGCCACTCCAGTGTGAACTACCTACAATCCCTCTGCAGATTGGCTCACACTTCCTCAAGGGAGTCTCCTTTAACGAGTCTGCCGCAGACAACCTCAAACTCAAAACGGTATGCAACTTTTCAAAAACTTTACCAGCCGGAAGTGTGACACTCAAACTACAACAATACCAAACATTTCTTTGCACTTGGTAGTTAACTTTTTTTAAGCCATGATGTCCCAGCCCACATGCCAGGCCTTAATCAGACATACATCAGATAAAGGCCTCAGATGTGGGCTGAAACGTCATGTTTTACTCAATAAAGCATATAGTAACTATTGAAATTATTCAACCCTGTTGCAAATTAGGTCTGTTAGCAAGCAAACAAACAAACTTTCAGCTGAATCAATCACACACAAACAATTTAAATAGCTCAACACAACCAATATAACAAGTGATTTTTTTTAAACACTAAATGCCACTTTAATGATGCCTGCAGTTTTAGAATTTAAAATACTTAGTAGAGCAGCCTTTTACTTTTATGACCTGCTGCAAATGCCAGACCCCAGCTTCTAGCAGAGTTCCTGGTGAACCTTATGCTGGGCAGTGGCCTCCAGTTCACTTGTATTCATTGGTTTGCATGCTGCAACTGCCTTCTTCAAATCCCACCAAAGACTTTCTGTGGATCAAGTCGGGTGACGGCCGCTGCAGAATCCTCCAGGATGACTTCTGAAACCAAGCCTTGGTGGACTTGGGAGATTTCAACAGGACAGTGATTCCAGGCATACCTCAGTGACACTCAAACTTCAGCTTCCTCATAGAGGACATGACGTTTCCTCTTCCTGATACCTGAATGAATCCATCTTGCCCTCCACATGTTGCAGAATTAATGGTTCTTTTGTGGAGAAACTCCAAAGAGCCAGCCTGTTACACTGCTGGCATATCTTTGCAGATGTTTGAGGTGTGCATTGATCACACTTGCTGCTCTTGTATCTAAATGTAGCTCTTGTGTGAGCTCTTGAATATATTTGCTAGAAAATACACATTCAGTCATCATCAAAGTTCTGGTAGAAATCAAACGTGATCAATGTCAGCTTCCAGTAAACAGCTGCATCAGTCTTACTGGGATTTTGACTATATGTTGGCATTCATGCCAAACCTTTCCATTTGCTTTTGTGACCTGGGCGTTGTCTTGTGTTTACAGTAGCCCTGGTGTTCTGTTCCAGGCCGAAAGGGGGACAAAAGACTGTGTGCTATGTTATCTTCCTCATCAACACCCTTGCATTCTAAATCACTTGCCCTACAGTTAACCCGGTGATAGTGCTGCCACTTAATCTCTAATGATGCCGATCTTCATTCTCATCTGCTTTGACTGATCCTGGAACGGCACTGGTATCTCATTTCTAATGATAGTGATCACTCACACCCGCTCTTACCTGAAGCCTTCATTAGATCAGAGTGCTTAGGCATGCAAATCAGACAGGGAGAAAGACAGAGAGACCGTCAACCTGAGTGAATTCTCTGCATTTCTCTTCTGTCTCGCTTGCTTCCTCCATAAAGTCCTGAAAGTGATTTTTCTGCACCCTGCTGGAGCAACTACATGCTTCACAGTTTCTTTTTCTCTTGTCTTTGCCCTTAACATGGAAAGTACAGGTTTATTTTTCTATGTTTTTATATGGGGGGGGGGTTCCCCAGCAAAAACATGATCTATGTTTTATGGTTTAGGGCTTATTGTGGATCATAAAGAGATAATCTAATTGTCACAAACCATCAATGTATCTAGGGGGTTTAAAAGCCTTGCTCTCATACCTGGCTTTATTAAAACTACCTAGATGCATGTATGAAATTAAAGGGACACTCTGGCTAGAATGAAAAATGTAGTCATTTGCTGTAAACAGGGTCTAGTTTAGTCTCAAGATTGAACTTTTGTGGTTTTAAGACAAGAAAACTCCCCTTCTTATGATGCAGCTTAAAGGTGGGAGGAGCTTGAGGGAAAACTACCACAGCTGACTAATCTAGAAGGCAGTATTTTACAAGACTTCGCATACATTCAACATTAGCAGTCAGGATTTTGTCTGCCCATTATCAAAGGCTGGTCCCCAGTGGTTCTATGACTTTTGCACAATACATGCTGGGTAGTGTAGTGAAGGACCACTAGTGGACGAAAAGGAAAACAAAATAGGGATGTAATAATTGAGGCTGATACAATTGCTGCACAACATTTTAATAAGATAAGATAAGAGTCCTTTATTAGTCCCGCAGAGGGGAAATTCACAGTGTAACAGCAGAAAGGGATAGCAGGACACAAAATTTAGATTAATAAATAATTTACACTATATACACAATATAAATAAGAATTAAAAAAAGCAATAAACAATATTATTTACAGCAAAAGACTCTTAATTGCACATGGGGGTGGGATATTGCACATAGTATTCCCTGAACATGAACATGTGTGTGTAGTTAAGTGTGTGTGTATGTGGTTAAGTGTGTGTGTATGTGGTCCGCTGGGAGCAGTGCTGGTTGTGCAGTCTGACGGCAGCAGGAAGGAAGGACCTGTGATACCCCTCCTTCACACACTTGGGGTGAAGCAGCCTGTCGCTAAAGGAGCTGCCCAGTGCTGCCAGAGTCTCATGCATGGGGTGGGAGCTGTTCTCCAGCATGGATGCCAGCTTGGTTGTCATCCTCCTGTCTCCCACCACCTGCACTGGGTCTAAGAAGCACAACTGGGTCTAAGAAGTCTAAGAAACTGGGTCTAATGTAATTAAATGTTGGTTTTGGGACTTGAATACCCCTTTAAAGCAATGCTGCATGTGCAGCTTTGACTGGGAACAGCAGAAATACACATTCATTTAGTTAATTTTAAAATTGAAACCGTTCTCTTTACACTTTACACAGGATAGATGTTTTTAAACAGCTTGAATAATAATATTAATTAACTTATTAATAGGCAAATAAGATTTGTTTCTAGATCCATATCCAATGTTTACCTCAACTTTCTAAAAGCAAACTAATCTGATTTGTACGTCACACTGTTGTTCAGTTTGCTTGCATGCCCGTGTTGGTTGTCCTAGTAACTATGCAGGTGTACCTGCACTGATGGTTCTGGTGGCCAAAGGATATGGGGGATGGCATTTGGGCGGAAAATCTGGTTGCAGTTCAACCTAATACCTCGAGTGTAGCTTATTAAAGGCCAGTCATGTTTGAAGTTACATGTCCCTCCCTCCTTTTCTAGCACACCATGCTGCAGCTGATAAAAGAGGCGTCTGGGCAGAACGGGGTTTCCTCGCGAGACGACTCGCCCGTGACGGAGGTGCTGAACCTTGTGTGCCCCTCCAGCTGGAGAGGGGCCTGCAAGACTGCTGTGCAGCTGCTGTTCGGACAGGCCGGATTGGTGAGTGCTGAGCTTGCGTCCATAGCTGCGACCCAACCCCACCCCCACATCTGACCGTTCGGTGTGTTTCGAAATAAGATGACCTGTTTTTATGGCCGGTCATTGAGGAAAGCCGGTCAGGTTTGGATACAAGTACTGCCATATATAGACGTTGTTTGAGAGTTAAAAGGGGAAAAGGTTTGTTTGGAAGCATTTTCCCTAAAAGATTTACAATATTTAAATCTTCCAGGAACAGATTTCCTCTGATCCTTCTCACCATTCGATTTTGGAAGAGTGTGTGTGTGTGTGTGTGTGTGTGTGTGTGTGTGTGTGTGTG
Organism: Salminus brasiliensis; assembly: GCF_030463535.1. NCBI lineage: Eukaryota > Metazoa > Chordata > Actinopteri > Characiformes > Bryconidae > Salminus > Salminus brasiliensis. The sequence continues at coordinate 30,766,277 of NC_132890.1, forward strand.
TGTGTGTGTGTGTGTGTGTGTGTGTGTGTGTGTGCCTTGCCATGGGGGAGTCAGATTATGAGGATACACCTGCTCTATAAATAACAATAGAGCCCCTCCTGTCCGGCAGGAAAACACAGTCCCCTCCCTCTTGTCGGACTGTGTATTTCCAGTTTGTGGAGAGAGGAAGCTGCTTCCTCTTTCAAAGAACAACACAGGAAAAAAATGTCCTTGTTGCGAGAACTCAAATGACTGGTGTTTAAATAGTGACTGTTGGTGAAGTACATTTTAAAGTCTGTCTCCAGTAATAAGACAATATTTAACACACACATTAGTGTCGTTGATATAAATGTTATTAAAGTTGCAGTTTTGCAGTTTCACCGTTGGTGGTTGTTTTAATTATTTTATATGTATATGCTTTTAATCTGTACTGTACACGCAGGTCTAGAACTGTTCCTAGTTGGCATGAGAAACATGCGTGTTGATGTCCCCAACTACTCGACTATTGAAATAATTGCCAACTAATTTGGTCGGTGACTTCAGATGGTTCATTTGGTATGTTGTTGCACCCCGAAGGCGCGAACACGGGCAACAATGCTGCTAGACCTCGGCACAGTGTTGTCTGGGCTCAGGACTTTTATTCTAATATATGAAGTCTGTGAGACCAGATAGGACCGAGCAGGTCCTCCCTTCTTTGTGCTCCTTGTATGGAAGACCATCTTTATCAGTGACGCCATTACCCTCCCTCGCTCTGGGCTGTCCTCCATTACAAACGCAAGAATCCAGTCAAGCAGTTCAGCTCTCGTCTCTCTGAATCGTCTCTGACTGATATGCATGCATAGTGTTTTAATACTAGTGTTTTGAATATCTGTGTGTGTGTGTGTGTGTGTGTGTGTGTGTGTGTGTGTGTGTGTGTGTACAGGTTGTGGTCGACACGGCTCAAATCGAGAATAAGGAGGCATACGCTCCCCAGATTACTTTGGAAGGGTCCAGGGTTGTAGTTCAGGTCCCGTCCACATGGTGAGTGAAACTGTTGATCACTGGCTGGTTTTGTATAACATGCTTTAAATGATAAAAGTGATTTTTGGTTTTGGGTTTATTCCTCGCTGTTTAGACATGTGCCGGTTTATGTGGGTTTATGCAGATGTTTAAACACCTCTATTTAGATTGACGACTCGAACACAATCCAAATGCCACCGCATTTTCTACTTAATGAACCGTGTAATAGGGTAAGATTTGGGTCAGTGAGTTTTATCTGCAGCTAGTCCAGGTCTCTTGTAAACATTATCCAGAATACAATTGACAATTGACTGGTGTTTTATTATAAGTTTGACTTAGTTTAGATGTTTTTGGTACTCTTAAATACTACGGTGGACACTCACTTGGAATGGCTTGGTACTTAGAATTCAGTTCAATGTTGCAAGGTTTGAGTTAAATTTGACTGTAGTGCTTATGCAGTCTGTGCTTCACTAATTCTGGTTGCTACAGTGCCCATATTAGTTGCACATTATTAGTTTATCTTCTGCAGTACTTCAGTGTAGCATGCAATCCAACACAAAATTAAATTACATTTTTTTAAAAACAAGCCAGATTCCCCCTCCAAGATTAAAGCTATGTCTACACTCAAATAACTTCCACTGGAAGTGAATAACTGATGCTACAGTTTAATCCAGAGTGTGTTTAATTTGTTTTCGTCCTAGTGGTTTAGGAAGACATGACCGTAGAGCTTTGAATTGTGTGAAATTAATCGGAGTGTGATTTGAATTGTTAGGTGCCTGAAAGAGGACCCGGCCACCATGTCTCTGCTTCAGCGCAGTCTGGACCCTGAGAAAACCCTCGGCCTGGTGGACGTGCTCTACACGACCATCTTCGACCTCAACCGCTGGAAGGAGCGCAAGTCAGTGGCCTTTTTACTCATTTCCCTAGATTATTGCTGCGTTCCCCTCTCTCTAACTTCACAAGAGCAGACACTGCCAGTCTGATTGAAGAACAGTATAGGTATTGAGCCAGCAGGGACATCTTGGAATTGCTTGAGTGACCTAATGTAAAGCAAACTTCTTATCAATGTGTAGCGAAATGGTAACATGAGCCAATTGAATAGCTAGCCAAGTAGTGCATTGGAATTCCAGTTCCTTTAGCAGAGTTTAAACGTAATGTTTAGCAGCATCATTTTGTAGCAGTTTCACCTTGAAATAACAGCTTAAATCATTTTGATGATCCACTGACTGTAACGGGGGGGAACAGGGTTAGTGTTGGTATCGACCAATAATCAGGTTTTCTGTATCTGTATCAGGAAATTAAAAAAGTGGTGTCCTACTCGCTCCAGATCATTGTCGAAAGTGCTGCAGTTTGGTTTGGTCAGGGTGGCTGCTGTGTCCTCTTGTCATATTGAATAGATGAGGGCCACTCTTTATGAGGACATGGTTCCTCCCCGGTCTTGAAAAGCTCCTGCTGCATAATCATCAGTTCCCTTCAGTGCACAGCGATCTGCTGACTCTCCCGTTTTAGCAGAGTGTGGAAACCAGGCCAGAAAGGAAGCTGATTTATGGCAGTATCCCTCAGTGTGTCGGAATGAACACACTTCTTTGGCTCTGTATCCCTGAATCCCGCTGCTCTGTGCTGAAAAGCATCTGCCTCACATCTTTCAGCTGATGCTCTATACATGATGGAGCACTTCTAAGAAGCTAGAATGTTTTCTAATGCAGAGATGTTGATGAGATGCGTAATATTACACAGAGCTGAAAGAAAATGAGATCCTTTTATATTTTTATATAAAAAATAAATAAGTGAATACAGTATAATGTCCCATGATGGGAATTCTAGATTTGTCCAATATTGTGCAGACTATAATAAGGTTAAGAAAAATTTAACTAAACTGCATTATGTGAGATTTGCGCTCGTTTGCTCCTAGGCTCCCCCAATAGTTGGGGAATGTAATTAACTTTTACACTACTGGAGTAAATGCAAAATTTGCTATGAGCGCCCCCTTATGGACAGCTATATACATTTTTGCACCTGTTTATTTATTTGGTAATTATTTCTTTTTTTTATTGTAAAACAAGTCATATTGCCCAACTCTACGTTTAGGCAGCCCTGTTGTAATGTAGCCTGATTGTGTTGTTTCTCCCCAGGGAGCAAGCCCTGCCCACCATCCAGATCCAGCTTCAGAGAGACACGTCAGACTATGGTGTCCCGGCTGAGCTCCACCCTGGCAGCAGCACCAAGTCATCCAGTGGCCTGCCCAAGACCATCTCCAAACTCACCTCCAAATTCACCAAGAAGGCCTCGTCCAGCTCAAACACAGGCGGCAGCTACTCCATCCCCAGCACGCCTTCTCGCAGCATGTTGTCTACCAGTGGTGTGGGCGGCAGCAGCAGCCAGGACGACAAGCCGAAGACATTGGGTGACGGGCGGCTGCACAGCCTGCTCCAGATGAGCATGCCCGGCACCCCTGACCCCGGACAGCAGGTGGCAAATGGTGCAACACCCGACGAACAAGGCATGAACCTTCCCACGGACCAGGAGATGCAAGATGTAATCGACTTTCTGTCTGGCTTCAATATGGGCAAGTCCCAGCAGGCCTCGCCGCTGGTCAAGAGAAGGAATTCTGTGGCCTCCACCAATGCGGCTGACCTGAAGACTTCCAGCGGAGTGGCTCCTCCCACCTCGCAGGCCCAGGTTCCACATGGTGCCATTTCATTGGCTCAAACTTTGCCACAGCCACAGCCCCAACCACCACCTCCACCACAGCAGCAACAGCAGCAGCCTCAACTCCCCACTACACCCAAACAGCAACAGCAAACAGCAGTGCCCCCACAACCCCAGGCCCAACCCCAACCTTCACCTCAAGCCCTGCAGTACTACCAGCACCTCCTGCAGCCTATCGGCCAGCCGCAGCCTCAGCAGCCTCCACCAATCTCCCCTCAGCTCCCTTCACAGCAGCCCCCGCCACCTCAGCCTCTGACACAGCAGAGGGCTCCCAGCAAGTGGCCTCAAGGCCCACCAGCAGGACTCTCCCCAATTGGACACATGACCCAGTGGGGCACGCCTGGATTGCCAGACCTCAGCTCGGACCTCTACAGCCTGGGGCTGGTCAGCACCTACATGGACAGCATGATGTCTGAGATGTTGGGCCACAAGGTGCCGCCGGGGCCACGCAACAACACCTGGCCCAATCGAGACCAGAGTGAGCAAGGAGTGTTTGGGGTGCTAGGGGACACCATGCCCTTTGATCCTGCAGGTAAGTTGCATTGCTAAGGTAGCACATCTGCTTTAATGTATATATGAATATATTACCCTTGCAGTTCTAATTTTATATTACTGTATATATGTATAAGATACGTTTATAAATGTATAATCTGATTTTCCAAACGTAAGTCGTGACCCACTGAGGACGAGTGTCGGAAGGAAACTGCATCACATTTTTGACTAGAGATACACAGGCCTGGCTTTTTCAGTTTCAATATCGATACATAAACTTTGCATATTGGTCAATACACGATACCAGTCCAATACCATTGCTGAATTAATTAACCGTATACATCACCATGTGGGAGAGACTTAAAGCATCAGGATTGACTAAAACGTTACTTTATGTAATATAACTAATTAACACAGATTTAAATATAATAAATTGCATTTTGTCATCTATTTATTTGAACATGTTAGTGTAGTCTTACACCAACAAATTAAAGTGAAAGGATCGGTTCCATGGATCAGCCCAATTATCCAATACCCAATCCAGCTAATTTTGCTAATATCGGATCGGTGCATCCCTATTTTAGACCCAAAAATGGAATCACTTCTCTGCTGCTTCCTTAGGCAACGATAGAAGGGACACACAAATGTTGTGATGGCGGTATCCTGCGTGTGAGTCTGTACTTGAAGCCAGTACCTGTGGAAGTCCATTTTGCTGCTAGAGCGAGTGTTTAATTTGATGCTTGCTCTATCATTTTACTAATTTTTATTTGTGCTAAAAGGTTTCTGGGAAATCCAGAAATATAGCAACAATAAATGTAGTTATATTCTTTTGTCACTGTTCTTAAGTGTATGTATGTTTCTCAAAGAACAGTATCCTAGGTAAAATTAGGTGTATAGATTTTCTTTTTTTTTTGTTTGGAAGTTTATAGTTCACAAAATACTTTGTGGGTCCTGAGACTTGAACCCTAGTCAGATTGGTATAGATCAGATATCCGATGGATAAGAAAAGTGACTAGAACTCATAAGAGCCGCTTATTTCAGTTCGGCAAAACAACAAATTCCCCAGGACCCAATTGAAATGTAATCCGGCCCGGATAGGGCTAAACGCTACCTCTGATTGTGGGTCCAGGCATTAAGGACAAAGTTTGCTAACCCTGTTCTACTTTTGCTGTGTTGCTCCACATTGGTTTCTTCAGCTTTTTTGAGGTTCTGTCAAGCTCAACCTTAGGAAGAAAACCTGGGCATCAGAGTTCCATCGCTTTGGACATCTGTAGGATATGAACGGTCAGAATAAACAGAAAATACAGACGCAAGTGTGGTGGTCCCTGGAGTGTGTGTATGTGAGAGCTTTGTGTCTTGGAATCAAGGTAGAGCTCCAAGTCAGCAGAACTACAGGTCCCTCACTGTTCGACACAGCAGATTTCCCCAGGAGCAGGAGAGTCATTAGTGACACACTGGTGCACCATTAGCGAGCTGGTTACTGTAGCTGGAGAGCAGTCTGTCTGAAATACTGCTGCTGGTGCTTCTGTCTGACTGAAGTGAGGTAAACGTCAGCAGCACCGGATAGAAACTCGCACTGGATACGTTTACTGAAGCCTCTCCATTTCGGTGTGTTTACAGACCACTTTTGTTCAGCCTGTTTTGTTCAAAAGCTGCGTAAACCAAGCAAAGTAAATATTCAGAGCCACACAACATGCTGAAAAGACTGCTAGCTGGATAGGTTGACATTGTATGGCGGTAATGGCATGTCCTGGTGTAAGAAATGAATGCTTTCACATCAAGGTATTTACTCCTTTTGTTTATTTGTTTTTAGATCTTATAAAAACATCAACTACTCAATGAGGATTTAAGGTTTTATGATGAATGGACCGATAGTAGTGATCCGAACTAAAGTTCACTGCATTAGCTAGCGCTGAAGTCTCCTAAAAAGTCACTGTTACTGTGCGACAGAGTGGAAATCATTACACATTGATTTTTTTTAAAGTTCTAAATCCCCAAACAAGGGCTGGGCCATGTGGGGAAAATACTACATCACGATGCACAATATTAATTATGTTACATGTAGTTAGCCTGTAATTACATCAGTAGTGACCGATTCTTAAACTATACTATTCAGGTACTCTCCTGTACTGAATACAGTGATTATTATTCAATTATATATCTGCTGCACTTCATCCAATTAAACCAGACTAATTACACTGTTTGTAATGAAACCTGCAGCTGATAATTTTTTTTGCACTAACCGTATCCACGATATGCTTAGAAAAGCATATTACCACAATAACAAAATGTATCCCGATACAAGAAAATATCGTCATATTGCCCAGCTCTAGTTATAACTATAAACAGGATAGGTTACTGATGTAGCACCACCTATCATACTTTATTTGCTGTTGTAGCGCATGGCGGCGTCTCACTGTTCAGTGCATATCTTCATATTTAAATACGCTTTTATGTGCAGGGAAGGAAAAGGGAAGTTCAGCAGAATTCAGCGGTTGAGATGTAAACCGTTTGTCAGAGTGGGTTTGGTGCATGAAATGGCTTATTCTATTTAGAAAAAAATAGGTGGTGATGGGTGATTTTCTGTATGTACTGTTGTAATGCAGTGCATTCATGAACATTAGATGTAATCTGGAGCAAAGTGTGTGTGTCTGTCTGTGTGTGTGTGTGTCTGTCTGTGTGTGTGTGTGTCTGTCTGTGTGTGTGTGTGTCTGTCTGTGTGTGTGTGTGTCTGTCTGTGTGTGTGTCTGTCTGTCTGTGTGTCTGTCTGTCTGTCTGTGTCTGTCTGTCTGTCTGTGTCTGTCTGTCTGTCTGTCTGTGTCTGTCTGTCTGTCTGTGTCTGTCTGTCTGTCTGTGTGTGTCTGTCTGTCTGTGTGTGTCTGTCTGTCTGTGTGTGTGTGTGTGTGTGTGTGTGTGTGTGTGATAAATAGGGGCACTTTGTAGTACTATAATTATGGACAGTAGTCCATCTGTTTCTCTGCATACTTTGTTGGCCTCCTTTCACCCTGACACTTTTTATGTGACATTTAAAAAATGACACTGGTGGTAGTTAGGTTTAGTGTGTGTTACACACCACCATCATGTCCGTCACACTGCCGTGCTGAGAATGAACCGCCACCCAAATAATACCCACTTTGTGGTCCAGCGGCACAAAGTATGCAGAGAAACAGATGGACAGGAGATGGTGCTAATGAAGTGTGTGTGTGTGTGTGTGTGTGTGTGTGTGTGTGTGTGTGTGTGTGTGTGTGTGTGTGTGTTTTTTTTTTATTTTTTTATATTGGTTTTATATTTATAAATATATATGATACAATGTGAGAGTGCAAGCACACGGTTTCTGTAGTGCTCTAGCCATGCTCTTATTATTGCAGTGCAGGTCTTTGTGCGTTTGACGGCTCCATTGTGCGTTTGTGCTGTGCTGGGCAGTCTGGATAAAGAGACTGAGCTCCGGGGCTAAACACCAGCTCAAAAAAGAGCTGAGCATGCCCAACTGAATTCCCCCCTCTCTCTCTGTGTCTCTCTGTCTCTCGCTTGCTCGCTCTCTGTCGGCCTCTCTGTTAGCTCCCCTCCCCTCGATCACTCCTTGATGCCCTCTGTCTGTAGATCTGAAGGTGACGAATCCAGCACGTCACTTTTTGAACTGTTTAACATTAAAGATTAGCATTAATATTCGATATGCAATATACATATCTATTCAAAAAAAAATTTTTTATGTGAGTTTGGTTCTATGACTGGATTTACTGTATTTTTTTGTAATTCTTAATGAAACCTTTTGAATATGTAAACATTTCTGAAATAATAAAAATGCACTATATTAAAGACGTCAGATCTCTGCGCTCCTTTTATGATCATTTCTCTCTCTCTCTCGTAGTTGGATCAGATCCAGAGTTTGCACGTTATGTTGCTGGGGTCAACCAGGCCATGCAGCAGAAGCGGCAGGCGCAGCATGTCCGTCGCCCTAGCAACGCCCGCAGCAACTGGCCACTCCCTGACGACCAGCACAGAACCTGGTCCCACCCAGAGTACTACAGTGAGGGGTGAGTGACGGCCAGAGAGGCCAATCATAGTCCCACAGACTGCTGTGATTGGAGTCTCTCCGAACATTTGATAAGTAATATTTCTATATTTGCCTCGGTTGCCTGTCTGAGAGGGGAACTGCTTCTTCAGGCACAGCGCACTTCATGCCTGGTTTTATATTAGAATTCGGAAATGAAGCAGCTTCTGTACAAGTGTGTCTCCATATACGCCGATCCTAGTCAAGACTACAATAGCTTTGCACTCAGAAAATCCTGTATTCCTCATGCTCTTCTGATGATCACTCTTTCTATGTATATCGATATATTCCTTCATTTGAAATATGCTGAAGTTGCCTTTTTCTGTGGGCAGGGAGGCGGTGAACAGTTCCTGGTCAGCCAATCAGGGGGACTCTGCCAGCTCCAGTGATGAGACGTCCTCGGCCAATGGGGACAGCCTGTTCTCCATGTTCTCCGGCCCTGACCTGGTAGCAGCTGTCAAGCCAAGACGGTAAGAAATGCCAGGCCTTTTCCCTTCCAGCCACAGTTCAATCTGTGTGATCAGTTTTTTTATATAATGCCTATAGAAGCCATATCGCCCCCTACTTTTCTAGTAGTGTATGACTATGTATCGGGCATAGTGATGTGTGAATCTTATGTTTAAATAAAAAAATAGACAACAATAAACTACTGGAAGTGAAAGGCGTGATCTGGCATCTGGCAGAATGACTCTGGATCATATGAATGTTATTAGAACACTTTATAAATGAAACTATAGATCCCACATCACACCCCACACTTCCTGTAGTGTTTTATGGATTGTCAGAATGACTGTTTGGATCATGTTGAGCATGACAGTTGATCAATGTTTGTTTTCTTTGGGTTTTTTATTTTTTTTATTTACCACAATTGACGTCACCAGCAACTAATTGACCAGTCCCTGCAGTCCCAGTGCTGATATGAGTTGTAAAAGCACAAATATAGTTTATTGGTGTGTAATAAATTGCTGACATATTGGAAAGAGGATCGTGTAGCAATACCACAGACCATGTTTTGACCTACTATTTTAAACAAAATATGAATGAAAAGAATTGTTTTATCCTGTAGTTGCTTCATCTGTTTTATCACCATTAGAGCTGGAAGGTGACCGGAGTGCGGAACATGATGCGACTGCTGGAGTGCTGGTTGCTGGTTATTTCTGAACTTTAGTGCTCAAGCAGTGCAGTTGCTTTGGATATGGGAGTTAATACAATGCACATATGCCACAATGCACGTTTCATGGAAACCGTGTGATATCGCAGTGCAACAACATGGCTGTGTACACCCCTATTTGGCAGTAGGCCTTAACGCATGATGAGAATGATGTAACAGTCTTGGTTGTATGTATGTGTGTGTTTGTGTGGTTAGGAAGCACAGCTGTGGTGAGCAGGAAGTGTGTACGCTGCCCTCTCCTCCTCTCCATCACACCAGCGATGACAATAACCAGGTAATAAATCCAGCCTTCACACGCATATTTTTAAGAGCTCTGTGTTGTTCAGTCAGTGTCATTAAATAAATGTCCTTTTCTTTGCAATTTAGGATAGCAAAACTAAAACCTGGCCTCCGAAGGCCCCTTGGCAGCACTCCTCCCACTCGAACACGATGCCCAATCCCAGCTCTTCCCTCTATCAGATGACCATCCCTTCCAGCCAATGGGGTGACTCCATGCAAATACTGCAGTCTCCAGTGTGGTCAACAGCCAACGACTGCTCTCCTTCCAGCGGCCTCTCCTCTGGCTTTCCTTTCGCCCAGCAGCAGCAACAACAACAGCAGCAGCAACAGCAGCAGCAAGCCTCACAGCATAAAGCTCTCGGCAAAGGCTTCAAAAACTTCCCTCTAAAACCCGAACATCGGCCATCGTACCTGCACCAGTACTGAGCCGGCCTAGTACTCGCGCAGGTTGCCTTTTGGTTTGCTGTTTTGGGTCCAGGGTTTACGTTTTGAGTGTAATATTGAATAGGCTAGGGACTGTAGGCTTTAGACTGGCCCTGGAACAGCAATTTAGGGTGACCGAATCCTTGACTTGTTTTGGCCGTGTCGGAAAGCCGAGGTTGGAATTGGAGTCGATGGCTGTAGAAATGTCAGAATAGTTTTGCTAGGGTGCGTTCAGCTGTTAAAAAAAAATAAAAATAAAAAATGAATAAATTACGTGGGATGCTGCAGAGCAAATAGATCAAGGGAATGACCCCATCTGCCAAGGAGCTGGGTTAGTCCATCCTGTTGAAGGGTTCCATGACTATCATGGACTAAGTTGGACAGGACTAACATATGAGGTCAGGTGGGCATCTCACTGTTTCGGCTCACCTGCTCTTGGGCCTAGTACAAAACTGTAGCCGAGACGTTCTTCTCGACCTTTAGTCTGACTACCAACCTGTACATTTTGATAGTTCTTTAGACGAGTGTGTTTTTTATAGGCAAAATTTGTATTGAACATTGTGGCTATTATTATTATTATTATGACTTTTTTTTTTTTTTTTTGTATTGGTTAGATTGCGAGTCTCCTCCGGCTTCGACAGAATCGTTCTAACTGCCATCCGCACCATTCTAGTGCATGTCTCATGCTTCCCAGCAGCTAGTGAAAGTCGTGGCTTGAGCTTCCGCTCCACAGCTCGACCGAACACGCCACAGAACTGGCGCATTCTATAATTCCTAGAATTCAGATTCCGGACATGAAGAAAACCATGGAATTGTGAGGAATTCTAGAATC